>NW_026068223.1:453504-470640 GCF_014885135.2 Alexandromys fortis
GGGGAGAGGCAGAGAGGGAGCAGAGAAAAATGTAGAGCTCAATAAATATCAATAAAAAATCAATTAAAAAAAACAGGGAGGAGAGGAAGGGAAAGAGGGCGGGGAGTAAAGAGAAGGAAGAGAAAATGTGAACAATTGCATCAAATTTATTATAAGAACCTCAAATGCTAAATTAAGCAAATTACCTTACATTCATTTGCTTGTTTACACGTGGCACTTCAAATTTTTAATTTACACATATGTGTGTGAGCCTGAGTGAGCTTTTGTGTACTAGCAAGAAGAAGCCATCAGAGGCCAGAAGAGGGTGTGGGACCCCCTGGAACTGGGATTATAGATGGATGTGCACTGCCAGGCGGGTGCTGGCAACTGAACCTGGGTCATCGACAAGAAAAGTGAGACTTGTTAACCACTGACTCCTCTCCAGCCTCCTGTTTAAATTTTTAAAAATCTTTCCAAGGTGGTAGACATTGCATAACATTTTTTAAAGAAAAAATTCTTTTTTTTAAAAGAAAAACAAAGTCAAAAGAAGGGTTTATGTGTGCTTACTGCTCTTGCAGAAGACTTAGGTTCAGTTTCCAACTTCCAGGTGACAGTTTAAGACAGTCTGTAAGTCCAGTTGGGGATCTGGTGCCCTCTTCTGACATCCATGGGCACCAGGCCAAGTAAAACACACACACACACACACACACACACAATCTTTTTTTAAATAAAGAGCTAGATGTAGCATTTCATACACCTTAATCCCAATACTTAGAAGGCCATCTTCATCAAGAGCACCAGGGCTCTTCAACTCCTTGACATCGCTCCAGCCCTAGTTTTCTTTAGGAAGAAGAGACATAACAAAGAGGCAACTCTGCTGCTTGCTGCTTGTGTGCTTGAGTGATTTTCTCTGTGTAACCCTGGCTGTCGTGGAACTAGCTCTTGTAGACCAGGCTGGCCTCGAACTCACTCACAAAGATCGGCCTGCCTCTGCCTCCCGAGTGCTGGGATTAAAGGTGTGCGCCAACACCGCTCAGCCACCTTTTCTAAAAAAACAAAGAAAAGATGTGTGTAAAAAGACCCTTATTTATGCTTGAGCAGCAAGCCCTCTTACTCGCTAAGCCAGCACCCCATCCATGTTTATTAATAGCATGGAAGGACTCACTCCGTCAACCAAACTGGCCTGGAATCCGTTATGTAGTTCAGAAAGGCCTGAAGCTTTCAGCAATCATCCTGCCTTAGCCTCAAGAGGCATGCACCACCGGGTTCACTCCAAACGTCACTTCCCTTAGCAGAAAATCTAGAGTTGCATCCAACCACCTTTTACTCTTATCTTACTTACCTCTAGTGTTTATATCATCTGTAATATTTTACTTGCCTGTAGGGTTTATCATTTGTAATATTTTATTCAGAGTAGTTTTGTTCTGTTATATCCACAAATCTGTTAAACAGTGTATGACACATGGTTGGTGTTGAACAGTTTTACTTAGTGAAATATAATAAAAATGGAGCATTGGCTGGAAGAAATGTGGCTAGTACTCGGCACTGGACCTTGTCAGTAAATTGAAAGATTAAATGAGACTAAAGTCCATGTTCAAATGTTTCCTTCCTTTCCCGTCTAAGCATGTTTAATTGAACTACTTTACAGAACGTTGGATTTTCTTTGCCTTTACAAAAAGTGACTTCAAAAGAAACTCAGAATCTTCCCTTTGAAAAAAAATCAATTGTGGCACACCTATTCTAGATTCCAATCCCACTCGGTTCCAAGGAATCAGCAGAGGGGCCCCGCCCTTCGCGCCGACACAACACCCAGAAGTCTGTGCGTCGGAAGACCCCGCCCCGGGGCGCAAACCCGACCCGACGGCCGCGCCGGGCCCAACGTAAAGCGTGGGATTTCGCGACAGTTCAGACTCCACCCCTCCGGCCACATGTCGCGCAGGTCTTCCGGTCGGACGCCGCGCCACCTCCTCGCGCTGCTTTACGAACCTAGCGCGGCGGCGCCCCGCCTTCT
Organism: Alexandromys fortis; assembly: GCF_014885135.2. Taxonomy (NCBI): domain Eukaryota; kingdom Metazoa; phylum Chordata; class Mammalia; order Rodentia; family Cricetidae; genus Alexandromys; species Alexandromys fortis. The sequence continues at coordinate 455,495 of NW_026068223.1, forward strand.
GCCTCCGTCCTCAGTTCCCCGCCCCCTCCTGGTTTCGCGTCTCCAAGCCCGTCGCACCCGCTATAATCACGTGATTGCCTCATCCGGGTCCTTTGCGTTCTCTCTCCCTCTCCCAACATGGCGGCCTCAGGTGAGTGAGCGGCCGAGCGTGGCCAAGGACCAGGCTCCAAAACCGCCTCCTGGCTTGATCCACTCCTTGCTGGAGTTGGGGGACAGGAGGCACCGGCTCCTTTCGGGCCCGAGCGCTGTAGCAGGCTGGCGGCATAGCCGCCGTAGGTTACTGCCTCGGGATGTTTAGGGGGAGGGGAAGGCTTTCCCTCCCCCCACCTCACACCCTTTTCGCCCCGTTGCGCGAGGTTGGAGTAGGCAGTAATGGTGGGCTTTGGCTTCCATTGGAGGAGGAAGCGCAGAGAGATGTGTGGCCGGCGCGAGGCCCTCAGACGTGGAGCGCTGCGCCCGCGCCAAGGCGCGGAGGAAGGAAGGAGGCGGTTGGCGCGCGGACCGGAGCACATGAGACCGGGTCTCCAAGGCGCGAGGCCGTTGCGGACCCTAGTGGGGGCGGGAGGGGGAGCAGTTAGAACGCCAGCGCGAGTCAGTGGAGGGGCGGAGGGAGGCCGCGCTGCGCGTGCGCGGCCTGGGAGCCCAGGCGAGGTGAAGAAGGCGCGCCTCGGAAGCGTGCACTCGAGTCCAGATGGGAAGCTTTGCATCTAGGTTTGCTCGTTTATGACCTTGTACTTTGTGCTTTAGTCGGGTCTGGAGTGTGACCCGGCCTCTGTACTGCAAGAGAACGCACGTTAGGCTTGCAGATGGTGCTGCTGTGCTTGAGGGTAGGGAACCTAGTGTGCGCCCACGTGTTAGGGAGGAGCTCTAGGATGGACACCCAGCTCCTATGCGATTTTCTTCCCAGCTGTAACTCAACAGTTTTTACTGAATGCCGACTATATGCCAGACGGGTGGGGAACAAGGTCAGGTCGTTGTGTTACACAACTTGCATTTTGATTTGTTTGGTAGTTTTAGTGTCAAGATTCAACTTTTGTCATTTACCTGGATAATTGGGAAACTTCCAGAAGGTGCTATTAAAATAATAGCTAGAGGTTCTGTGGTTTTCTTTTTTAGAATGGGGTGTGTATATCACTGCATTGCAAGTGTTGTTTTTTTGGTAGGGTGTTTTGTGTTTGCGATAGCCCTGTAAGAGTGCCAGTGTGACTTTAAACACCTAGCTTTGGTTCTGAGTTTGGGGAATAGCTTATTTTCTCTAACATGATCCTCTAGTCTGTAAAAAAAAAATACTTTTTGGATTGCTGCTTCTATTTATTCTGTGACGGGGTCACAGAGATCCACTGCCCCCGGGGTGTTGGGAGTAAAGGCAACACTCAAAACTCCATACCTTTTTTTTTTTTTCCTGGACTGAGGTTTCTCTTGGTATCCTTGACTATCCTTACCCACCTCATAGACTAGGCTAGCCTCCAACTCAGGTCCTCCTGCCTCTGTCTTCCAAATGCTGGAATTAAACCTGTTCGACCCCATACCCGGAAACACTCAGTTTCTTTATTAGAAAACACATCTTTTATATTTTTACAAGCGATCTAGGGTTATGATTGTCTTTGGGAAGAGGTCGCCAAATTTAGATGCATTTGGGCATAAGAATTTTATTTCCCCCACTAATATTGTAGAACATTGAACCTTTGGACGTGGTAAGCAAGCACTTCCCCTGCCCCCTCCCCCCCTGTTAAATTTTGGTTTTGGAGATAAGGTTTCACTGTATAGTCCTGGTTGTCCTGGCTTCGTACAGCAGGGTGAGCTTAAACTCACAGCCGCCTGCCTCTGCCTGAGTGCTGGGGTTAAAGGCGTGCACCACCACCCCTTTAGGCTACAGCCCCATCCCTGAACATAACAGCTTTTGTTAGTATAGCACTTAACAGAAAAAGCCTGTGAGATGTAAAGAGAGAATTGGTGGTTTCTCACAGCTGAAGAAAATGCGCTCTTGGTAACAGCAGGGCCAAATCTGGAGACTCCAGGTTCTTGTGCTCATTAAGATGGGAAGTAGTAAATAGTCACGCCAAGTGCGAGTTGATGTTGAGAAACATCTAAAACTTGGAAAACTGTTTTAGTTGGTGAAAAATCTCAGTGGCCTCGATTTGCTCCCTTATCACTTTAGTATCTTAACTGAGAGACTGGGTGGTTTTCCCTTTTATGAAGTCCTAGTGGTGGATGGCATCATAGCTGGACTGAGTTTAGTTCCCAGAATCCACATGGTGGTTGTGAGAGCAGATCCTCCAAGTTGTCCTCTGACTTGTGTGCTATCAAACAACAGTCAAAAAATAAAGAGACATCCAGTGAGCTCTGTCTTTGGTTTCACTCTTGTGCAACTCACACTCTTTTTAAAAGTTGGCTTAGTAATGTCTCCGCCCCTTCTTCGCCCACATTTGTTACCCTCCCAGAAGGCTCCCTCTTTAGATTCAGCTCAGGCAATATAGCTCGATTTGTTGTCTCAGCACTAGTTTACCTCTTGCTTGGCCTTTGGAGTTGACCACATTTCTCAGGTTACACCGGCTTTTAGTAGCTAGTGTACCCAAAGTTGGAAATGGGTCTGGGTTCTCTGTGAAAATACCAGATACAACTTAATCACTATTTAGTAAGACCAAAATTTTCTGAGGCAATACCAGTTCCCGTGTGACCCCTTCAGCATCTTAGTGTCTGAACTGACAAATGAGGATCCAAGTTAGATAATGTCTTTAAGAATACTACAAGGTTTTAGCACAATATGGTGGCTTACCTCTGTCATCCAGCACTCAGGAAGTTGAAACTGCCATGAGTTCCAGACTAGAATGAATGCAGTAAGATCCTGCCTCGAGTTTCTGTTGTGGCTATTTGAGTTAATAAAGTGATCTACTCTTTGCCTAGTCTGAGCGTTTTCATTTATAAATGTACAGTTTATTTGCAGACCATTTGGCAATAGGACTCAGAATGTTTTGATATTATGATTTGATAATTGGTTACACTAAAGTTATAGGTAGTGTGTGAACGGCATTTCTTTGGGTTTGTAGTGAGAGGATCCTGTTAATGGTTGTTTTCACAAAGTGCTGATCAAAGGCTGTAGTTTCATGTATACAATTACCTTTTTTATATCCCATTCTGTAAAAGGATACTTAGATTTAGATGACCAAGACTAAAACTGTATGGAGTCAAATTCTACAAAGTATTGTCAATAGAAGGAAAAGTGTTTCAGTTGAAAAAATGTGTGTGTATGTGTATAATCTTGAGATGTAGATCACAGGGGAACTGTTTGTGTTTTAAGGCTTGCCTTTAAATCTAGCACTTGACAGGCAGATTTTCATGAGTTTCAGGCCAGCCAAGGACTACGTAGTGAGTCTCTGTCTCTCCTACCCCACCCCAGAGACAAAAGATGCAGAAGTACGGTTGCCATAAGCAAATAAGCTAGTTGCTTACACTTGGGGGGGGGGGTCAGCTATGAGACTCCTTCTGTTGCTCATACTGCCTGATCCTCCCTAAGTTTTGATTTACTTTTTACACACACACAGCCAAGTGGAGTCTCTCTGGCCCAGGCTGGCCTTCAGCCTTCCCTGCCTGCTCCTCTCCTGGGCCTTGTATTTATTGAGGTGAAAATGTCACTTGAGCAGTGTTTCTCAGACTACAGATGGAGCTCAGTGGTTCGTGCTTATCTGACATGCATGAAGCCATGTGCTTGACTTCCTAGCACAATCCAGAAAACCAATAGAAAGTTCGAACTACTCAATAGCAAATGCTATTATCTCAGTGCTCAGGAGTCAGAGGCAGCCAGAGCTACACAGTGAGATACTGCTTCAAAAGGGTAGGGAGGGTGTTAAGGGGAGAGGAAAAGTTGGGAAAGATCCTGATTTAAGAATTAAGCTGAACCCCCCCCCCATTTCAAGATTGAGTGGTTTTTGTTTATTTTGGGTTGGTTTGGTGTTTGTTTAAGACAGGAATCTCTGTGTAAAACTTGAGGTCCTGGAACTCTCCAAGCTGACCTTGAGATCTGATTGCCTCTGCCTCCAGAGTGCTAGGATTAAGTCAAGATTTATTTTGTGTGTATGGGTGTTTTTCTGTGTTGATCTGCCATGTACCTGCAGTTCCTAGAGACGCCAGGAGGCATCAATTGCCTTGGAACTGAGTTAGAGGGTGTTAGCTTCTTTCTGGGTGCTGGGAATAAAACCAGGGTTCCCCAGAAGGGCAGCCAAGGACTCTTAGCCTCTGAGCTATTTATTTAGCTCCTTAAGTTTATTCTTCTGTTGTATCTTTTTGTGACAATCTTGCTGGACCACAGCAGGCACTATAAATCAGCAGTAGAGTGCTTACTTACCTAGTACAGGTAAAGCCCTAGATTCAATTCACGGTACTGCATAATAAAGCAAGATGCAGCAGGGTGTGGTGCACACCTATCTTACACCCGGAAAACCAGGAGAATCTTAAATTCCAGGTTGGCGGGAACCACTAGCTTCCTCCCCCAATATATGGTCTCTAATATAGTCTTATATGCTTTAAAACTAATTTGGGAGGTGATTTAAGTTTAACTTAACAGATAGGTAAAAAGAGCTTTAGTTGTATAATCTGGTTGGATTGGGCTTAGTTTTAGTAATTGAAACAAGTTGATTTAAGCCAGATCATTTCAGAGGGTAGATTAATTCCAAATTATGCTGTATTTTGGTATAAGATAATGTATACAAAACAGTGGGAAAGGAGGGAGATACCTTAATTACTATTCTGTTGAACTTGATAGTCTTGGCTTGACCACCACTGTTTTCTCTGAGTCACTGAAATAGGATAATGAACAGATAGCTAATAATATTAGTAGCCAAATTAGGCTCTGTCAAGAATCATTCTAACTCCAGGTACTTTCTTTTTAATTAAAAAGTATAAAACCAGGACTAAAATACTGCGGCTTAGAGAGATGGCGGGGCTAAGAGTACTTAATACCTTGCAGGGGACCCGAGGCGCTCTACTAGCTTCAGCAGGCATCGGGCATGCTTATGGAGCAGTAAAGTCGGACAAAATAAATATCTGTAATACATGAAGTAAATTAAAGTTCTTGTATCACATTCAGGTGATCTTATTGTTTGTTAGCTCTGGCCTAGCATGCACAAAGCCCCTGTGTTCGGTCCTCAGCACTATATCAGCCTGGTGTTGTGTTGCATGCCTTTGATCACAACACTAAGGGAAGAGGAGGTTGGGGCAAGAAAACTAGAGGTTTAGGTTCATCCTTGGCTACCTGGTACAGTTAGTGACCAACCAGGACTGCATGAATCTTCTTGTCTCATTGAATGGGTGGCAAACTTAAAGGTGTCTTCATGTGAATTGGAGGGAGCAGTGTGAGTGCTTTAGAACCTTCTGCTTAACTCTTTTCAAACAGAAAAGTTCCCAACTGTAGCTTAATTCAGTGGCCAGAGCTTGACACTCTGTCCTTAGAATTTGAGTTTTGGTACAGTCAATACTAATTCAGAGGAACAGAAGGAACTGAAAGAATCATGTGGTACGGCTGATAAACTGTCAGTTTTAGGGTCACATTAGTGCTTTAAACTGCTGATTTATAGCCATCTTCTCTGTTTTTGTGGCATGTTCATTTGGTTTGAGCATTCAACCCATAATACTTGAGGTTGTTGTTAACTATGTCCATAATGCTGTCTGGCTTTCATAGCTAGCAGGACACCTTTATTTTTTGACTGTTGAATTTGAGAAAGCAGCTTTCTATTAAGTATTGGTGTTTCAAGTTAGATTATTCCTCTTGAGTTGAAAATTGGAAGGTGGAGGAAGAATTCATGGTTGCTAAAAACCATGAAGCCCCTAGGCATGGTGGCACCTCCCTTTGTTCCCGCACTTGGGAGATGTAGGTAGAGCTCTATATAGGGAGCTCTAGAGGCTGCATAGTGAGAGCCTGTTTCAACAACGTTGATACAGCAAAGTTGCTTAACTTTCGGAGAGGGGGAACAGTCACTTTTTACCAAGGCTGGCCTCAAACTTGTAATCATCCTGCGTCAGCCTCCATGCTAAGATTACAGGCCAGTGCCAACCCAGCCATGTGGTGTTTTGTTGTTGATTTGGTTTGGCATGGTGGTGACTTTGCTAGTTTCTTGGTCCTTTTCTGAGTTAACTGTTGTATCACGGTTTAAGTTTTTGTTTTTGGATTTCCAGGACAGGGTCTCTGTGTGGCTTTGGAGCCTGATCTGGAACTTGCTCTTGTAGACCAGGCTGGCTTCGAACTCATGGAGATTCGCCTGCCTCTGCCTCCCAAGTGCCCAGCTGCTTCTTAGGTTCTTAAGGGTACAGAGAGTTGGGGTATTATAAGTCTCTTAACTAATCAAATGCTTTCAAATACCACTGAGGAAGCAGAAAATTTACCATGGCTATACTAACCTGCCATAGAAGATGTGACCCCGTATTTGGTGGTGTGGGAAGAGCCCTGCGTGTGCTAGGAAAACACCCGAGATTTACTGCCCTTCTCTCTAGATAGATTTTATGTGTTTTCCTTCATAGTTTATTTAGCAGGTAAACAATATACACAAAGTGCCATATGTAGTATGTTATATATGGGGTGGGAGCTTTGTCTTTTATCTGTGTATTTAAGGAGCCGAGAATGTACTAGCATGTTTGTTCAATGTTTAGATTTGTTTTGTCTATATAACTATTTTGCTTGCATGTTTGTGTGTTTCTGAGGAATGTAGAAGGTGCTAGACTCCCTGGAGTTATGGGTGGTTATGGTAACTATGGGTGCTAGGAACTAAATTGAGGTCTTCTGGAAGGGCAGCAAATACTTTCAGTGACTGAACCATCTCTCCAGTCTGTTTTGTTTTTTTTAGAAAGTACTTTATTGCAGGCATGGTGAGGCAGGAGCAGGTGATGGATCTCTGAACTCATGGTTATCATGGTTTGCGTAGCAAGTTTATTTAAGTAGTTTCTAAATTAAAATTACTAAAAATTTCCCCAGTTTTTTGCAGGGCGGGTGGTTTTGTTTTTTGTTTTTAAACAAAGTTTCTCTGTCAACCAGGTTGGCCTCAAACTCAGATCCTTTTGTTGGTTCTGCCACCATTGCCCAGCTAAAAATTTGAAATGGGGCTCAGTAGTAAGTAAGCCTTTGCCTTTCTTGTAAGTGAGGCCCTGGGCAAGTGGAAAACACACCGTAGAAAACAACCTTATTTCCTGGGGGTATTATTTTTTCAACTTACTCTTTCTCTTTCTGTACCTAAATATATGTATATACATAAGCATTTTCTCTCTCTTTGTTATATTAGTTTTGTGGGACAGAGTCTCATATATTCCAGGCTAGCTTCAGACTTACCATGTATCTGAAGATAGCTTTTAACTTCTTGATCTTCCTGCCTCTACCAGCTGAGTCTAGCATTTCAAGTGTATCCTGCCACATCCAGTTTATATAGTGCTAAGGACTGAAGCCAGGACTTCATGCTACATTTACCTTTCCCTTCACCTTTGCTGTCTTGCGCACTGTCCTCCTCTTCAGCCTCCCACATAGCTATTACACTTAACTTCCTTGACGGTTTTAGTTATGGTTTATTATAGCTGTGGAGAGACAGCATGACCTTGGCAAGCTCTTGTAAAGAAAGCATTTAATTGAGGGTGGCTTGCTTACTTAAAAGTTTCAGAGGCTCAGCCTGTTAGGATCATGACAGGCAGCATGGCGGTATGCAGGCAAATGTGCTAGAACTGGGACTGCTACATCTTGGTGGCATGACTACCAATCACACCTGAGTGAAGCTTGAGAAAAGCTTGCCCGTCACAGTGAGACACTTCAACAAGGCCAAACTTCCTAATAGTGCTACTCCCTTTGGGGTTCATTTCTTCCAAACCATCACTATTATGTTGTACTTGGTCTACATTAATATCTGCATAATATTCTTTGTGAATATCATAATTCAGTCATCTGGCCGTCTTTGTTGATTTCTTTAGAATGTCTTTAATGGTTCAGGATAAAAGTCTAAATACTTGTGGTACACTTGGGAGGCAGGCTAAGTTGGAGCAAGTTCCAAGACAGCCAAAGCTACATAGAAAAATTCTGTCTTGGGGGTGGGGGGATCTAAATATTTGAGTGTCACTGAATATAATCTGTCTTTCTTTTCAGCAAAAAAGAAGAATAAGAAGGGGAAGACCATCTCCCTAACAGACTTTCTAGCTGAGGATGGGGGTACTGGTGGAGGAAGCACCTATGTCCCCAAACCAGTCAGCTGGGCTGATGAAACAGACGACCTGGAAGGCGATGGTAATGTGCCTTTGTCAATTGTCCTTAGAACCATCATGCTTAAATTTTCACTGTTTCGCAATCATTTCATAATTTGCCTCACTTATGATTGGAAAGGTTCTTTCTTTGTAGAGCCTGAAATTGTTTGTTTTGGGGTGTCACATTTACTCTCTGGTTTGGCTCTCAAACTGAAGTGAACTTCCAGAACAGCTACTGGCTGCTGCACTAAAACTCTGTAGCTGCCCAGGTGGTTGTAGTATATATCTTTAATCCCAGCACTTAGGAGACAGAAAGGACAGCCAGGGCTACACAGAGAAAACCTGGAGCAAAAAAAAAAAAAAAGAAAAAAAAGGTAGCTAGGTGTGGTGGTGCACAGCTTTAATCCCAGGGCTTGTCTGTTACTGCCTGCTCTGACAAAGCTGTTCTGTATTTCTTCCCCTCAGTCTGTTTCCACTTCAGCTTGGTGCCAGCAGCTCCTGAGTACACAATTTAACAGATTATATCACAGCATAATTTAAGAGGAGAAAATCTTAAATCTAAAAGGAACCTGAAGCTAGTTTGGTGTTTGTGGTGTTTTAATTGATTGATTGGTGTGGGGAGTTCTTTTCATCTCACTATTCAGCCTTGACTGACCTAAAATCCATAGAGATCCATCTGCCTCTGGAGTGTTGGGATTAAAGGCTTGCACTGCCATGCCTGGCTTTGTTTTGTTGGGGTATGTGTATTTCTCTTGTTATATATGTTTAGACAAGGTCTCTATGTAGCCCTGTCTGGCCTGGAACTTGCTATATAGACAAGACTAACCTCAAGCTTTCAGAGATCTGCTCCCCGGGTACTGAAAGGGGTTGTTTGTTTGTTTTGTTTTTTATAGTGTTTTGTCTGTGTGAGGGTGTTGGATCCTGGAGTTACAAATAGTTAATGAGCTGCCGTGTGGGTGCTGGGAATTGAACCTGGGTCCCCTGGAAGAGCAGTCAGTGCTCTTAACCAGTGAGCCATCTCTCCAGCCCACCCTCCCTGTACTAGAATTACAGGTATGCACCACCACCTCAGGACTTTTTTATAATAGGACATCATCAGTTTAACTTCCTTTCTTTGTTTCTTCCTTTTCTCTTAAAACTACTACAAACTGATTACTTTGTGTGACCCATGTTTAAAATAAATATAGGAAATTTCATACAATTTATACCTTCTCTAAATGTTGGAACTAAATACAAATTCAGGGACCAGGACTAGGATAGTTGGTATTGTTTGTTTGGGTTTGAGGGGATGATAAACCCTAAAGAAAGCCTGGTGAGGTGGTACATACCTGTAATCCCTACAGTGGGAGGGTGGAGACAGGGGGACCTCAAGTCTAGGCTACACAACACTGTGTTTCCAAAAAACAAAGGGGGAGGGGGAGGGCAGAAAATACAGGGTCCAGCCCAATAGTAGGAATGGAAGAACTATCAGCCAGTCATCTTGGTGTACATAAAAACAGACATAAGGACCGGGCAGTGGTGGCTGCGCATGCCTTTAATCCCAGGGAGGCAGAGGCAGGCGGATCTCTGTGAGTTTGAGGCCAGCCTGGTCTACAAGAGGTACCTCTAGGATAGGCTCCAAAGCTACAGAGAAACCCTGTCTCAAAAACAAACAAAAAAAGACATAAGTGGTCGTTACTTTGTACCTGTTGGATCCCCCAGAACTGGGCTTACAGATGGTTGTAGACCGCCATATATGGGTGTTGGGAATTAAACCTGAGACATGCGAGAACAATTGCTCTTCACTGCTGAGCCATCTCTCCAGCCCCACTCTGTTCACTCTTGATGTAACACCTTAGAAGCATTTTCTTTGACTTTTTATGTTGCTGAAGCATACCCTTTTTTTTTGTCTTTTGCATTAATGGCTTGGGCTGGTGTAAGCATGAATTTTAGGTTCTGTGACACTAGTTTTAAGGGAGTATTCCTCTTAATTTTTGTTTTAATCTTGTATGGGTGGTGTTTGTTGAGACAAGATCTCTTTATATAGCCGACTGGAATGCCAGGCTGGTCGGAGCTAGTCTCTGCCCCTCTGCCTGCCTGGGTCAGGGTTGTTGGAGACTGTCTCCTTCAGGAACCCAGGCGGCCTTGAACTCTTGTCAGTCCTACTGTTCAGCCTCCCAGGTGCTCTACCATGCCCAGCTTCCTAATTCCTTTTGTCTGTTCTTCTATCCTAGTGTCAACAACTTGGCATAGTAACGATGACGATGTGTATAGGGCACCTCCAATTGACCGTTCCATCCTTCCCACTGCTCCACGGGCTGCTCGGGAACCCAATATCGACCGGAGCCGTCTTCCCAAATCACCACCCTACACTGCTTTCCTAGGAAACCTGCCCTATGATGTGACAGAAGACTCCATTAAGGAGTTCTTTAGAGGACTAAATGTGAGTGTCTTAACAATGTTAGACTCTGAGATGGCGAGGATAGTAAGCTAATTAATTGTTTTAGGGATTAAGTTAATATGATTTGAAAGATATAATAGTTTGTCTTCTATCCTTTTATACCAGTTTTTCCCGCGACTTTCAGGTTCTTCTTGTATGTCCTTCAAAGAAATTAGTTACAGATGTACTATGGTTGGTTGTTGTTTTCCCCTCTTACTTATTCCTTTATCCTCTCAGATCAGTGCTGTACGCTTACCACGTGAACCCAGCAATCCAGACAGGTTAAAAGGCTTTGGCTATGCTGAATTTGAGGACCTGGATTCCCTGCTCAGTGCTCTGAGTCTCAATGAAGAGGTAAAGAAACAGTAAAACAGTAAGGGCGGGGGTGCAGGGTGTGTGCTTTGCTTATCAACCAAACCGAGTGACTTCATGTTAATTGGACAACAGAAATTTCCGTTAATTAGGGGGAGACTTGATGGAATTTTAGGGAAGAAAGGGTCATGTACCAGGTTCTTTTGTTTTGAGACAGGGTTTCTCTGTAGCTTTGGGACCTGTCGTGCAGGGAACTAGCTCTTGTAGACGATCAATCTGGCCTCGAACTCACAGAGATCCACCTGCCTCTGCCTCCCGAGTGCTGGGATTAAAGGCGTGCGCTGCCACCCAGCTGTGTACCAGGTTTCTAATAAACCTATGCATTACTTTGTCTCAGCTCTAGAGTTTTATTTTGTCAAGCCAAAATGCCTTAATAAACACAGATAGAAAAGTCAGTTTAATAGGAGTTTTGTTTTTCAAGGCAGAGCCTCTCTGTGTAACTGTTGTAGCTGTCCTGGAAGTGCTAGGATTAAAGGCGTGTGTCACCAACACTCAGTGGGGTTTTTGTTTTTCAGGTTTTGGGGTGTTTAACCCCAGAAACCCCTAATTACTTGAGAACCCATTTCCTATGCCACATTCCATAGTCTGACCTACCATTTGGTAGGGTTGTAATAAACAGCTCTTAGAAATACTTTCCTGGATAGTGATTGGACGCCGTGGTCTGTATCAGATAGTGGGAAAAGTTTCTCGGGACAGCCAGACACACTGCTTCATACCTGTTAATCTCACCTTTGACCAGTATTAAAGGGTGATTTAGAAAGGGAAGTCAGGGTATGGGAAAATAAAATTGAGTGAAAGAAAATAAGGTTGTAGACAGTGGTCTTGGCTGTTTGGCTGCTGTGTGGGTGAAATTCCTTCGGTACTAATCATGCTAGATTAGTTGTATCTTTTTGTTTGGTGGGTGGGTGTTTGTTTGTTTGTTTGTTTCCTGAGACAAGGTCTCTCTGTAACCACTCTGGCCACTCTTGTCTGTCCTCGAACTGACTCTGTAGACCAGGCTGGCCTCAAACTCACAGATCTGCCTCTGCCTCCCAAGTGCTGGGATTAAAAGTGTGTGTCACCACCCGCCTTCCAATTGGCTGCATTTTAGTTGTCTTTCTCTCACAACTCCCCTCCCCCCCAAGAAAAAAACTGGGTGTTTCTTTTTTTTTTTAAATATTTATTTATTATGTGTACAATATTCTTTCTGTGTGTATGCCTGCAGGCCGGAAGAGGGCACCAGACCTCATTACAGATGGTTGTGAGCCACCATGTGGTTTGCTGGGAATTGAACTCAGGACCTTTGGAAGAGCAAGCAATGCTCTTAACCTCTGAGCCAGTTCTCCAGCCCTGGGTGTCTCTTTCTATACACTATAGGCTGGGACCTAGAGTAGCTCCTGCCTCTGCCTCCTGCGGGCTGTAATTGTAAGCAGTTAGCTGATTGAGAGCTGCTTTCAGTGCCCAACAAACTGCTAGAGTGAACTCCATTGTATGGGTCAGGCTTGAGAAGCAGAGAGATGATGGGCTTTGTAGTCATTTAAAGCCAACTCTGTTCTTTTGAATTTATTTCAGTTTTCGGGGGTTTTTTTTTGTTTGTTTGTTTGTTTTTTAAGTCAACAGGGTCATTTAACAGGGTCCTGTGTTCTCAGTCTCTAGGTAACCGGAGAATTCGAGTGGATGTTGCTGATCAAGCACAGGATAAAGGTGAGGAAACTGGTAGAATATTCCGGGTTTACCAGGTAGCCCAGGGAAGTAGTGAGTCCTATAGTAACGGTTCTCACCCAGTTTTGCTCCTTGGGGACTTTAGGCAGTGTTAAAGGAGATTTGCCACGATGAAGGAACTATTATTACTGATGATCTAATTTATGTATCTCTACTTCAAAGAATTCCCAACTCAAACTGTTACTAGGTTTAGATTTCAAAGCTCTGAGAGTGGAGAGATGGCTCAGGGGTTAAGAGCTCTGGTTGTTCTTCCAGATGACCCGGGTTTGATTTCCAGCACCCCCATGGCAGCTCACACCTGCCTATAAGTCCAGTTCCAGGGCTTCTGACCCCCTTACACAGACATACACGCAGGCAAAATACCAATGAACATAAAAAAAATATAAATTATATATTTTAAAAAGATCTCAAAGCACTAGCCTAATTGGACCTTAAATTAAATAATTAGATTTGCTATATAACAGCTTAAGCTATACTGTGAAATAGAGTAAATATTACATTAATGAAAACATTTGAAGAAAGAATCCATCAGTTACTTAGGGCAACTGCAAGACTTGGGCCAGCACAGTAGAGAGTAGAAGTCAGTGAGATGTGGTATGAGGCTACGTGAGAAGTTAGCTAACTTGTTTTTCTCTGCAGACCGGGATGATCGCTCTTTTGGTCGAGACAGAAATCGGGATTCTGACAAAACAGACACGGACTGGAGGGCCCGTCCTGCCGCAGACAGCTTTGATGACTACCCACCTAGAAGGGGCGACGATAGCTTTGGAGACAGTAAGTTCAGTTTGCAGAGTCATTCCTTCCTTGTTCTTGGTTCTATTGCTAATAGAACATGATAGAAGTTGGGGTATGACTTGGAGACAGAGTTTCTTTTGTTTCTGGTTATTTGTAAGGGTTTTTTGTTTGTTTTTTGATAATACGGTGTTGACAAATTCGGGAAATGAATTTGTTAAGCTTAAACCTTAGCAGAGATTTAAGATTTGGACATGGCTGTTTGTAAAGAAGCGTAACTGGGGCAAGAGTGGTGACATGATGTGTTCAGTGCCAAAGAAATCACCATACACAGAGGAGAGCAGAGCCCAAGCTGGATGCTTAGTGTCCCTGTTAAAGTCAGAGGTGACAATAGGCAGAAGCTGCTTTCTAGCCTCATAATGGGTGTTACAGGTTAGTGAGGGACCCTGTCTCCAAAACCAGGACAAGCAATGTCTGAGGCACAAGCCCAAGGTTGACCACTGACTTACTCACAAACAAAATCTACAAAACAAGCTAGATGCTTATTTAAATTTCATCAGCAAATTTCTCTGAAAAACAGCAAAGATTGCTTAGTAACTGTCATCATTAGTTTTTGTATAGTGTTCTGTCTGCATGTATTCCTGCAGCCAGAAGAGGGCACCAGATCTCATGCTGGTACTGGGAATTGGACCTTTGGAAGAGCAGGCAGTGCTCTTAACCACTGAGCCCTCTCCAGCCCTCATGGTTAATTTCTAAGGATGACTTTCAGAGAACCTTATGGTGACTGTAGTTAGTGCTGAAGGCACTGTACAAAGTCTCTTGTCTACACCAGACATTGACAGTGGAAAGGAGATTTGGGAGTGTGGTGTGAGAGGGCAGATGAAATGGGACCCCATATTTGCTACCTAAGTCCAGCAGGGGAATTGCTTTATGGGTAAAGTGATTCACCTTTCTTAAAAGGGTCAGTACTTAACAAAGATTTGAAAATGATAGACTTTGTCATAGTATATCATAACATGACTATAATAAGAATAAAATTTAGAACTCAGGGAAAAAACATTTGAAAGTAGCCCTGTATTGTGTTCAGTTTTGTTTTTTAAACTGACCTGGGACTACATGGCCTCCTGTGTGCTGAGACTATGACAGTTTAAGATTTTATTGGGGGCTGGAGAGATGGCTCAACTGCTAAGAGCGCTGGCAATTCCTAGCAACCACATTGTGGCTCACAACCATCTATAGTGGGATCTGATGCCCTTTTCTGGCATAAAGGTATACATGCAAATAGAGCACTCAATACATAAATAAATCTTTTTTAAAAGATTTTTGTCAGATATGGTGGCAGGTGGATCTCTGAGTTCAAGGATAGTCTGGTCTACGCTCTACACAGAAAAAAAAAACCTGTTTAAAAAAAGATTTTTTTATTGAGGGAGCTATGCACGCTTTTCAGTAGGGTTTGCACTGAGTCCAGTGTTTGCAGTGTCAGTGGAGTTCTGGACGCTCTAGAGCTGGAGCTAGAAAGCAGTTGTCGCCTGCCTGGTGTGAGTCGTAGCAACCAAACTTGGGTTCTCTGGAAGAGCAGTGAGCACTTGGACAGCAGAGTCACCTCTCCAGCCACCAGAGCACGTTTGGTTTGTTTGCTGGCTTTGTTTGGTTTTCCCTCAGGTCATCTAAATCACCCCACCCATCCAAGAAAAAAAAAAAAAAAAAAAAATTGTAA
>NW_026068223.1:470946-494731 GCF_014885135.2 Alexandromys fortis
GGAGGCAGAGGCAGGTGGATCTCTGTGAGTTCGAGACCAGCCTGGTCTACAGAGCTAGTGCCAGGACAGGCTCCAAAGCCACAGAGAAACCCTGTCTCGAAAAACCAAAAAAAAAAAGGTGAGTCATAGTGAATAGAACTAGTTAAACCAAGTTGATCAAGTGAGTTCTGCATTCCATAAACTGGGAGAGTGGTGTTACCTATATTCTTTTCTTTCTAGAGTATCGAGATCGTTACGATTCAGACCGGTATCGGGATGGATACCGGGATGGGTATCGGGACGGCCCACGTCGAGATATGGATCGCTATGGGGGCCGGGATCGCTATGACGACCGAGGCAGCAGAGACTATGACCGAGGTAGTCACAGTGACATACTCAGTGAAAGCACTTCTTTTCAACAATTTTTTTTGGTTTTTTGTTTTGTTTTTTTCCTTCTGTGTAACCACAATTTGAGATCTGTTTATAGGCTATGACTCCAGGATAGGCAGTGGCAGAAGAGCATTTGGCAGTGGGTACCGTAGGGATGATGACTACAGAGGAGGTGGAGATCGCTATGAAGACCGATACGACAGAAGGGATGACCGGTCATGGAGCTCCAGGGATGATTACTCTCGGGACGATTATAGGCGTGATGACAGAGGTACTCACTTTCTTAGCCTTTCAAAGTCAAGCAGAGAGCTGGGAAAATGCAGCTGTAAAATGTTTGTCTTCCTCGGAGCTTTGAAACAAAGTTTGTCTGTTGTAAAGGGGGTAGCGGAGCACAGTAGACAGATAGTGAAAGTGAAGATGAACAGAATCTTCAATGCCTTCACATAGATTCTTCAGTTAAAATTTTAAAAAAAACAGCTGGATGCTGGTGGCGCACAGCTTTAATTCCTAGCACTGAGGAGGCAGAGGCAGGTGGATCTCCGTGAGTTGAAGGCCAGCCAGAACTACACAGAGAAATCCATCTTCTTTAAAAAAGCAAAAATCTTTATAGAAAATGTAGAAAAGGAAACATTCTATCTTTCAAGTGAAGAAAATGAAAGTCCCAGTCAGTAATTGGTATGATAATGTTGGAAACAAATATCACTGATTTTTATCATTGGTGAGATTTTTGTGTGCTTATTCTAAAAATTATGCCCTTGATTGCTGAAACAAAGCACTGTCACACTCAGCTCTAACAAATGTTATTAATGAATAACAACTACTTATGTTCTTAAATGTGGTGATGCCATCTGATGGCTATTTTATCTGGCCTGGAAGTAAATTGTTTGTTCTATAACCTTTTAACATCTTGTAATGGTTCTGAATGTTTTGGTCTTTAAGCCACATTTGAGAAAGAGAAGTAAATCTAATTTGTGAGTGAATAAAGTGTAGACTCGGGTCTTTGACTCCTGATTTTCTTTAACTTGGTCTCTTCGTTGCCTTGTTACCTCCACATCTGTCCTCTTGGATACACGCATGCTCAGTCTTCATGATCCCTTGACTATTACTGAACAAAGTAAGTATGGTATCTTTTAAAAATTGATACTACTGGTATCACATACATTCAATCCCAACACTGTGCATTTTAGGCCAGCAATGGCTGGCTCTTAGCTTTCTATATTTATATCATACACACACTCACTCACTTGTGTGCTTACATGCATGGAGGTTGAAGACAATTTGTGGGAGTCCAGTCTGTACCATGAATTTCCAAGAAATCAAACTCAGGTTGTCAAGCTTAGCAGTAAGCATCTTTAACTACTGAGCTTCTTCAGAAACCTGCCATATCTTTACTAAGAACTTATTTTTGTAAAACTTAACATGCAGCTTTTTAAATGATTGTCCTACCAATTTGGCTTCTTTTATGCAGAGACAGTGGATTATCCTTGTCGCTTTTTGCATGATATCTAAACATATATGTGTTCAATGAGCTGATTGAGTTTGTCACTATATGGAAATTTTAAAAGGAAGTGCTATAATGAGAGGAGCAGTGGAGACATTTGCCTAATATTGGCTGTATATTTTCTGGACCTGTTTTTATCTTGAATGTAAAGATAATTACTCCTTGACAAGTTTGGGACAATGTTGCTATAAAAGCAAGAGGGGACTGGAGAGATGGCTCAGGTTAAGAGCACTGGCTGCTCTTCCAGAGGTCCTGAGTTCAATTCCCAGTTACCACATGGTGGCTCACAACCATCTGTACTGAGATCTGGCGCCCTCCTCTGGCGTGCGGGCATACATGGAGGCAGAATGTTGTATATGTGATAAATAAATAAATTTTTAAAAATATACTAAAAAAAAGGGCAAGAGGAACTGAATTCTTTCCCAACACCACATAGAAAGCAGGGCAAAGGCTAGAAGAGCTGGCTGAGCAGTGTTTTTGTAGAGGGCCTAGGTACAGTTCTCTGCACTCACAACTACCAAAACTCCAGTTCTTGGGAATCTGTTGCATTTTTGTGGCCTCCAAAGGTACCAGGCACAAATGTGTACATACACATGCAGGCAAAACACATAGATTACATTTTAAAAAGAAAAGCCAGGCAAATTCCTAGAGCTCATTGGATGGTCATTCTACCTTAATCAGCGAGCTCTGGGTCTATCAGAGACCATGCTCAGAAAAGAAAGTGAACAATGCTTAAGAAATGAGTGTCCTAAGATCGACCTCTGGCTTCTATGCACACAGAAAAGGAACATGAACAAACGCACGCACAAAAGCTAAGTGTACGCTAGTTCTGCACCTGTAATAAGGTACAATGTAATGATAAAGACCAGATGTAAGCTGTGTTCTGAGGTGGCATGCAGTGTTTGTTAACCCCGGGGTTGCACTCACAGGCTCCCTCTAGCCACTATACCTTTCTTAGTTTTCTGGACTGAGGCTGTAACCAGTTTTAGGTTTATCCTGAAAGGTGTTTGATAACATGGAAAGATTAAGAAATTGGACTTTTTAGAATTTCATATAAAATTGTAAGAACTAAATAGTCTCCTTGGCTTAGAAATAGCTTATCTGTAAAATGCCTGAGTTAGATCTCCAGCACATACCATTTCGAAATGGTGAACAGTGTATGTTCACCTTCATCTATAATGGGTGGTACAAGTAGATCCTGGAGCTCTCTGGCCTTCACATTGATGTTCTCACCACGCATGTGCATGAACATAACCACTCCCTCTGAAATCTTCCATGTCATACTTTTTTGTTTGTTTGTTTGTTTGTTTTGTTTTGTTTTTGAGACAGGGTTTCTCTGTGGCTTTGGTTCCTGTCTTGGAACTAGCTCTGTAGACCAGGCTGGTCTCGAACTCAGAGATCCGCCTGCCTCTGCCTCCCGAGTGCTGGGATTAAAGGTGTGTGCCACCATCGCCCGGCTTGTCATACTTGTTTTTAACCTGTTGAAGATGCTCATCTTCTAGACAAGATCTTTGAAAAGATCATTAGGGCAGTGTTGTCTGGTGTCTGACTTTGAGCATTCACTTTCTGATTATCTGGAAACTGTTACTTAGAGTTTCATTTAACTTAGGTCCCCCCCAAAGACCCAAACTGAATCTAAAGCCTCGGAGTACTCCTAAGGAAGATGATTCCTCTGCTAGCACCTCCCAGTCCAGCCGAGCAGCTTCTATATTTGGAGGGGCAAAACCTGTTGACACAGCTGCTAGAGAAAGAGAAGTAGAAGAGCGGCTGCAGAAGGAGCAGGAGAAGTTGCAGCGGCAGCTGGATGAGCCAAAACTAGACCGCCGGCCGCGGGAGAGGTAAGGCTGTCTCCGATTTGGAGTTTCCTCCCTGGTGGAGAGTGGGCGCATTTGAGGAATGGGAGGAATTGCTGATGTCACTGAGAAGAGTTTATTGGGCAGTAAAGCAGTCTACAGACTATGATAGACTACGGTATCACACTAAAGACTTCCTATACCTTGAAGTTTTTAGAAAGACCTGTGCTACACTTGCCATAAACAGAAATTGGTGGCACTTTGGTGCAGAAGTAAATCATGCCTGTTTTTTGTAAAAACAGATTTATCCAAATAGTTATTCAGTTCTTTATTATTATTGTTATATTTGTGGGGGTGCAAATACAGAGATCAGGGGGCACTTATTGGGATCCTGAGATACAAAATCAGACCCTCAGACTTGGCAGACTTGCCCTGACCCACCAAGTCCTCTCATCAGCCCTTCATAATTCTTTACAAAGATTACCAGCTAAGTGGTGGTGTGCTCCTTTGAAAGACAGGCAAGCTGATTCTCTCAAGACCAACCTGGTCTGTGTGATTTTTTTTTTTTTCCAAAAAACAAAAAGACAAATTTCTTTTAGGAAGGGTGTCAGTGTCAAAACCCCACTAGAGTGTAATAAGTAGAAACCAGAAAATGGAAGATCATGGTAACTCATGCCTATAATTTTAGCACTCAGGACTCAAGCTAGGGCAAGTGAATTGCCATGAGCTTCCTTGTCTACAAAAAACAGCAACACAAAGCCGTTGGGTTTGTTTTGTTTTGTTTCAGGTTTGGTTGGGTTAGGTTTTTTTTTTTTTTTTTAAGATTTATTTATTATGTATACAACTTTCTGCCTCCATTCATACGCACACGCCAGAGGAGGGCGCCAGATCTCTTTACAGATGGTTGTGAGCCACCATGTGGTTGCTGGGAATTGAACTCAGGACCTCTGGAAGAGCAGACAGTGCTCTTACCCACTGAGCCATCTCTCCAGCCCCAGGTTGTTTATTTTGATGTTTTTGTTGTTTTTGGTTTCTTTTTGGGTGGTTGGTTGGTTTCTCGCGACAGGGTTTCTCCCTGTAACAGCGCTTGACTGTCCTGGAACTCACCCGAGATCCACCTGCCTCTCCCTCCCAAGTGCTGGGATTAAAGATGTACACCACCACTACCCAGCTACACTTGGTTTTTGGAACAGTCTCACAGGCAACTCCAGAGATCACTCTTGAGTACAGACAGGTCATATGCTCCTGCCCCTGCTGCTCAGGTGTTGGCAGTTGCCAGCATGGTCCTCCTCAGCCAACTACATTTATTTGTTATTTGCCTTTCTTTTTGTGTGCTTATTGTGTTACCTGTTTGTTTCATAATAAGAATTGTTCAAAAATGTTTTGTGTGTGTGTGTGATTTGTTTCTTTGTTTGAGACAAGGTCTCTAGTAGCTCGGTGTGCCTCTACTATCCTAGAACTTTCTTTGTAGACCAGGCTGGACTCAAACTCACAGAGATCTGCCTGCCTGTGTATCCCCAGTGCTGAGATTAAAGGTGTGCGCCAATACCACCCAGCTTATAGCTGTTAATTTCTATTAACAGTTTGTGTTAGGTTCATGTGGCCTTAAGTGAACTGAACACCATTTTTCTCTGTTTTTTAATCTCTTGTGTGCAGACACCCAAGTTGGCGAAGTGAAGAAACTCAGGAAAGGGAACGGTCAAGGACAGGAAGTGAGTCATCGCAGACTGGGGCCTCAGCCACATCTGGTAGAAGTAAGTCAGGCCAGGGTGGGTATCAGTATTGCTGTTTCCATAACCATAGTGTGGAGGGACTTTGCAGTGTTTGTAGGTTAGGTCTTCAGATAAGGTCTCTTTGTAGCCTTGGGTATCCTGAAACTTGTTGGGTAGACCAGACTGGCCTTGAACCAGTTATGGTGGTCAGCAGGGGCTGATGGATTTTCACATCTCACTTCAAAAAGCCTGAGGGAACAGGCACCAAATAGACTTAAATGATCTGTTCTCTGTCTTTAAAGTGTATTATGTTGGGGGCGTAGAGATTCATGTCATGCCTTGAAGCCAGAGGAAAACCTACAGAAGTCTGATTCTCTACCATGAGTGTTATTCAGAGCCACGGTAGCACTGACCTTCATAAGCTCTTCTTAGGGGTGACATTATTGAATGTTGTAGGCAACCTCACAGCAGTGTCCTGGATTGATTCTTCCTCAGACTGTTCACTCACGTGCAGCTAGTGTTCATGACAGCAGCCTTCACATACTGTGACGCGCTCATGCCTGAGCTCTCCTGTGCCCAAGTACTTGAGTATTTTAAAAGAGCTCAAGGCCAAAGTGATTTGTACATTGAGCCAAGTGTTGTAACAGTTTTCTGGAAATGTTTCCTGTTTGGAGTAGCCCAGTAACATAATGTAGTGATCCTTGTGGCTAGGTTAAGTGTGGTGTTGGTTTGTGTAGCCACTTTGGTAGCATTTGTACTTCAAATGTAGGAGGCACCTAGCAAATTTGCCTCCACGGTTCCAGAAAACTTTTTATGCAAATACAAGTGTACCTAGTTTTTACCCTGTGTAAAGGCAATTATCTCTCTCTCTCTTTTTTTTTTTTTTTTTTTTGGTTTGGTTTGGTTTGGTTTTTCGAGACAGGGTTTCTCTGTAGCTTTGGAGCCTGTCCTGGAACTAGCTCTGTAGACCAGGCTGGTCTTGAACTCACAGAGATCCGCCTGCCTCTGCCTCCCAAGTGCTGGGATTAAAGGCGTGCGCCACCATCGCCCCGGCGGCAATTATCTCTTTTACACAGATAGATTTTTTTTCCCTTTTCTGTATCCTTAAGGCATTTTCCTCCAGATGACTTGGAAACCTGGTTTTTGTGTAATTAAAAACTATTAGCCAAATCAGTCCCTGCTGACGGGAGGACTCACCGGGTGACGCTGTCCATGCTGTTGCAGTCTGTGAGTGCTGTACAGTGTATAGACAGTCTCTACCCTTCCCCAGATACACGAAGGAGAGAGAGTGAGAAGTCTCTAGAAAATGAAACCCTCAGTAAAGAAGAAGACTGTCACTCTCCAACCTCCAAACCTCCTAAACCCGATCAGCCTCTAAAGGTAATGCCAGCCCCTCCACCAAAGGAGAATGCGTGGGTGAAGCGAAGCTCTAACCCTCCTGCTCGATCTCAGAGCTCAGACACAGAGCAGCAGTCCCCTACAAGGTGAGTAGGCCTGCAACAGCAGCTGCTTAGCTGGAGGTGCCCTGAGGGGGGCTGGCTTTGTAGTATTGCAGATGAGGTTGCCTCCTGTATAATTCATACTCGGTGTCTCATGACAGTGTCTGTTTTCTTGAATTTTTGTTAGCCAGTTGGCATCATTTCGATGGGTTGAAATCAGCTATAATGGGAGTATTTATTCCTCAGAAATAGATCGATATGTTGGGCTTTGCCCTGAGACATGGTGTTAATGCAACCTTGGAGGGTCTTGTCTTAAAATTCTCTTAAATTTTCTCAGTTTTTGCAAAGACTACTGCTAACGTTGCTGAGATGTAAATTCCAAAGCATATGGCACTTGAGTGGAAATGACTGTTTTCATTGTCTCTCCTATACTAATATTACAGTGTTAAACACGTAGGCTCTTGTGTATTTCTGGAAAGGCCACCCACTACGTTCAGAAAATGTTATAGGCTTGTGTTGTCTTCCCTTAAAAACTGATGGTTGCTTTTTTGTTTCCTTTTAGTGGTGGAGGGAAAGTAGCTCCAGCTCATTCCTCTGAGGACGGACCATCAAGGAAAGGTAAGCTCACACCAAGGAAGTAGGTTTTGATCTGGTTAAAGCCTGAATACAAACACATCCAGGAGTTACAAGTTCAGTTTCCAGCACCCGGATAGTGACTCAACCATTCGCATCTCCGATTTCTTCTGGGGCATTTGATGTCCACTAGCACCAGATATTGGTGGTGCACATACATACAGGCAATACTTTAAAAATTTCCAGAGTTAAGCACCTTGTTTTTCAAGACAGGGTTTCCTCTATGTAGCCTTGGTTGTCCCTTTGTAGACCAGGCTGGCCTCGAGCTCACAGAGCTCTACTTGCCTCTGCCTCCCAAGTGCTGGTATTAAAGGCATGAGCCACCACCGCCAAGTGTGGGGGTTTTTTTGTTGTTTTGTTTTGTTTTTAAGTAAATGCTGCAGTAGTTTTTCAGTTTCTCTGTAGCTTTGGAGCCTGTCCTTGAGCTCACTCCTAGGATTAAAGGCCATCACCATGTGGCTTCTGGTTCTTGCTTTTCTAGTTGGCATTCACTACACTGGGACTTTTTAATGGGTCTTGTTTGGTTTGTGTGCGGGGACTTAGGAAGAAAGGTCTGGGCAGCCTGGTTTGGAGTGGGGTTAATTTCCTTTAGTACATGTTTTCTTTGCCTTAGAGGAAAGCTAGGACAGGAAGATAGGTCACTTTATATCATTTGAACTTGGGTTTGTATTTCTGCTTAAATAGATGAAAACAAAGTAGATGGGGTGAGTGTCTTAAGAGGCCAAACTGGGAGCTCCAGTCGCGGTCCTGGAGACGGAGGGAGCAAAGACCACTGGAAGGAGTTGGATAGGTATGTATATTTTCTCTTCTCATTTGGAGTCTTTTGATTTTAGATGGAGGGGGCTTTGAAGAAATTCTTGGCTTTCCCAAGTGTTACCATGTCTACCACTGAACAAACTAAAATTACGGTTACAGTTGGGGTATCTAAAATTTCTGCACTTGTTCCAGTGACGTTGTTGGTCTGTGCTCATGTCTCTGCAGGAAAGAAGGCAAAAACGATAAAGACTCGAGATCTGCACCTGAGCCAAAGAAACCTGAGGAGAGCCCGGCCTCTGTAAGTGTCGTGTGCTTGCATCCACTTCTCAGCTTAGGTCTGCACCAGACTCCTTTTTTCTTGAGACTGGAGGAGTTGGAAATGAGGCAAATTAGTGAAAAAAAGCTTTTTGTTGATGAGTCAACATTTCTGAGTTCTCATCCTCTTGGTATGTGTGTGGCTGGGGAGTTCCCTTGGGACCCTGGCCCTCCCTCACTGCTGCAGTGGGACATGGTCCTCCTAGAGGGTCTCAGCCGTGCCAAAGCATTGATATTCTGCTTCCAACATTTGGTAGAAGAATCTCAGGCTCCCGTTACCTTGTCCCTCTCATCTGTTACAGAAGTTCAGCTCTGCAAGCAAGTATGCTGCTCTCTCTGTGGATGGTGACGATGAGACTGAGGGAGAAGACCACACTGAGTAGACCTCCACACGCTGTGCTTTCTTCTAGTCTCCACCCCGGAACACTCAAGGGCAAATCAAACCTCTATCCAGACAAGAAAAAAATAAAACTCACCATCTCCTGGAGACCTTTCTTAACTTTTTTTAATGAAATGAAATTGTTTTGCATGCTGCTGCAGCCTTTTAAAGTATTGAAGTAACTGGAGAATCAATCACCATCGTAGCCCGAGAGATGTGGCTCCTGCTTTTGAATGGGGAGGTTGTAATGTGTTCTGAGGATACCAAGCGGCTACCTGGGGCTCCATTCAGCGAGACTGTAGTGACAGACTCAGTCGCATAAGTTAAGCAGTAGAGAAAGGCACAAGGAAGAGTGAGATTTCTACCTTTTAATTCATACCCTGTGATGGCACCTATGAATTCCCCAGACATGTGAATAAATTTCCCACCCTTGGAAAAGTGGATTCAGTCTCCAGGTATTTTAGTCTCCAGGAGGCTGCCAGCCCTTCTGCTTTATCTCTGACTTAACTGGGGCCAGCCTAGACGGAATTGTTTTTTGTTTGTTTACCCCCCAAGGGGGTAGTTGGGAATGAGTCTACAGGCCACTAACAAGTAGTATTGCTTGGGGACCAAAATAAATGGGAAGCTCAATCGTGGTTTGAAAAGCTTTGGAGTGATCAATTATTTTATACCAGGTAGTGTGGGAAATGGTGTGACTTCCAATAGACGCATGAATAGAATGGATTCCTGGATGAGGAAGCACTTAGCGGTTATGGGAAATTCCAGTCTTCTAAGATCTGTCCTTTCTAGAGGTTCAAATATATCTACATTATTAAAACCTTATCACTGGTCATCTCATGTTCTTGATGACACTTAGCCTTCCAAAGACTTTAGTCTGTAAGTCTGTACCTGTTCCTACAGGCATTTATTTTATTGGCCACCGGGAGCTGTGGCCTGAGGAATCCCTGCTTTTCTGAAACAAACCAGCTCTATGCTGTCTGATTCCGGTCCCTGCCGCCTGCCTGCTCCTGCTGCTGTCAGAGTGTTTCAGTTGATGGACTTGGTGACATGGGAAGAGTTGAGTTAAAGGTCTTCAGCCTTGCTGGGCTGTGAGGTTTCTATACATTTCCTTCACTGGAACCCCATACTGGTGCTTGGGTTTCTAATGTGACCTAAACTGTGGCTTTCTGTTTATAAGGGTTGGTTTCCTGACTTCCCTCAAGAATAAAGGATAATGCAAAGAAGTATTGAATAGGTTCTTGCTTCTCTTGCAACACAGTAGCTTGATGTCTGCTTTGATCTGAGCCTTGATGTAAGGATCAGCTCCAAAGAGGCCAAGCTTCCCTGTTGTAGGATGTCAGGATACCTGCAGACAAATGAGAACTTGGTCCTGATGAGCAAGCCCTAGGCCTGCTGTGCGGGAGCTTTGGTTCAGTGTGCTGCAGCAGTGGGCATAGCAGCTCACTTGATTGGCTAGTAGCTGGGAAGTGGGCTTTAGTGAAAGACCCACCGCTGAATGGGTTCTTTAAACAGTTGGTTGTGGACAATGAAAAGGTAGTTTGCCCTCTTCATGTCTATTTCCCTTCCAGGTAGTTGCATCCAGAAGAAAGCTGTTCTGTCCCACTCTCCACTCCTGTTAAAATATAACAGGGGTTGACTTATGTCCCGCTCCTGAATACATGTAAAATTTGTACAAAAATATCTTCTATGAAAATGATTTGTAATCTGTAGACATTATTACTTGGGAGATGTCTTGAGATGTAAAATCCCATCCTTTGGGTCGAGGGTTTTTTGTTTTTCTCCAATAAATCCAGTCTTTAAAGTTGAAGTTAATGCTGCAGTTTTTGGGTACCCCTGTGTTTTTAATTTCTCTTGACTCTTTCCGCATCTCCGGTCCTTGAGTCTTACATAGTGGAGGTGTCGGCCTCAGTAGATTTGGTGATTTGGTTTCTTAAACCCCAGCATTTTTGACTAACGTTAACACCTGAGTGGGAATGGCATGTTGAGACCTGTGCCTCCTTAAATTCCGAGCCGTCCATGAGGCCAAGTGGTGCCATCCACACTGACTGGAGTGGGACACCAGTATAGAACCACTGTTCTTGGTGAGATGAGACAGACCTGATCATAACTGAAAAGCACAGAGACAGAGAAAAGGACAGAGACAGAGCCTCTGGAGTCACAAGAAGCACATTTGAGAGACTTCGAGATGATGCAGCACTGGCTGGTGGCCATTAAAGGCAGCTGCTTTTCTAGTTCAGTTGCCTTTGGTGGTTTTGTTGTTTTTGTTTCTGAGGCCATTTTGTGGCAGCCTTGGCTGTCCTGGAGCTTGCTTTGCAGATCAGGCTGGCTGGCCTCAAACTCCTGTAGCTCCTGCCTCTGCCTTTCAAGTGCTAGGACTAAAGGTATGTGCCGCCACCACCTGTTTTTGTTTTTCCTTTCTGGTTTTTTATTTATTATGTATACAATATTCTGTCTGTATGTCTGCAGGCCAGAAGAGGGCACCAGACCTCATTCCAGATGGTTGTAAGCCACCATGTGGTTGCTGGGAATTGAACCTTTGGAAGAGCAGGCAATGCTCTTAACCACTGAGCCATCTCTCCAGCCCCTCCTTTCTGGTTTTTTAAAACAGGTTTCTCTGTAGCTTTGGAGCCTGTCCTGGAACACGCTGTAGACCAGAACTCAGAGATGTGCCTGTCTCGGCCTCCTGAGTGCTGGGGTTAAAGGCGTGGTGCCACCATTGCCTAACCCGTTTCTAAACTGAGTTTGATAGGGATCCATGAGTAGCTGTGCTGTGAGAGTTTCAGTGTGGCTAGATAGAGGGTTTCCCAGGCTTCACCCCAAAAGGTAGTCACAGCAGACCTTATAGCATCCAACTGGGAGCAGCCAGGGCTAACCAGTTTTTACTGCCTGTCATCCCATGCCAACTGGCAGAGCACAAACCAGATGTTTACTTGACAGACTCAGTTTTAGGCAGGGTACACTCCAGACCCCATAGGCTTGTTTTCTATCAGAACTGGGCCATGTGCTCTGGAATCCAAGGCACTCAAGTGCTCCAGCAGTTCCTGAGAGTACTTGCTTCACATCTGCTTCTGGGAAGCAACATCTGATAAGCTGTTTCTCAGCAACCCCAGGGCTACAAGTGAAGGTCCCACCCACCTGCAGCGACCCCTGGTTGGACAGTGCTGTCTGCCTCTGGAGCTGGCTCTGCCCCTTGTGCCACACTGTTCTTCCTGGTTCCTAGAGCCCAGGACAGCCCCACACTCCTCAAGACTGAAATTGATGGGCATAAGATCTCAGGCTGCAGAATGGGGTTCTTCCTCTTTCTGTATACTCAGGGTAAGAACAGCAGCAGTGGCCCGGCTCTCCTCCCCTGCTGCTCTCAGATGGCAATCACAATGGCTGCCTCCCCAAGCCACTCGCTTTAATCCTGTCCCCACCAAGTATCCTGCTTTAGATTCCTTCCCCTCGGTTGCTACCTGGAGAGTAGTGGTCAAGCTTGAGCTGAGGGTCCAGCTATCCATCTAAGTTCCTCTTAGTGGCTGCTTAGGCAGGGTAGGTAGTATACCAGCCTGGTGTGAAGTTCTAGTCCCACCCACCTTTAGGAGCCAATCAGGCGTGCTCACTCATTGCTGAGTTTTAGAGATTAAAACCTTTGTCCAGCCCTCAGTCCATGCCCTTGATCCCAGCACTGGAGATCCCAGTCAGGTGAATCTCAGAGTTCGAGGTCAGCTTGGTGTACAGAGCAAGTTCCAGTCAAAGCCTTGGACATTCTGGAAATCTGGAAAGGTCTGGATGTTAAAAACTGGCTGTAAATATGTTTTCATATTCCACAAAATTACATCTAATCTTGCCACAGATGACCTTCATCCTTGTCCTTTCCCATGAGCCTCCAATCCCTGTTCTGTCTTCCAAGGCAGCTCTCACCCCACAGCCAGTGCAGCCTCTCCCTCCCCAGCATCTCCATCTCTTCTAGTCTCCTGCTGTCCAGTGCCCAGCTTCTTCCCAGCTGCCAGGTTAGAATCAGGTGTTCATTCCCCAGTAGTCAGATCCAGACCGCCAACCCAGCCTTTGCCAGAGACAGGATGAGCACAAAACTGCTGAGATGGGGCAGACAGGCAGGCAGACCCAGAGGGCTTGAGCGGCCAGTGCTGGGTTGCTTCGGGCACCTACGCTGGCCTTGAACTCTAAGCACTTCCCACTTCTCAGCGTGGAGATCCTGAGTTGGCTCCACCAACTTCCAGTACGCAAATTGCAGTGGGGAGGGTAGCAGCAAAATTGTTTAGGATCTGTTAAAGAATGCTGGGAACACAGGAAAGGCAATAGGTTCAAAGACCACATCCCTCCCCTCCACTTTCCCCTCCGGAGTGTCACAACTCAAACTAGCATCATGGCCCATTAGTAGTTTAATTCCAGACGTTCCTATCCAATATCAGAATTAAAAGAAGGGAATGAAATGACACCATCAAAAGAACTTCCATTGGCAAGACCCAAGAACACCAGGGCGATGACTAAAGCCGTTGATTGGCGGGAGTTTTGCGCTCCCTTCTCTGGGTCCTCAGCTCTGAGTCCTTTGGGAGAAGAGATGACACAGAAAGCTCCAGTGGGGCACAGCATTAGGAAGGTGTCTTAAGACCTGGGACACCAGTAACAGGTGTCTAAGTCCGGCGCCCACTCCAGGTCAGGCCTGGTTCAGACTAGGCGGGAGCCTTCGACTCCGAGAAGCCAAGGACTCACAGCTGTCCTCTGTACCCGTCTGGATCTTTTGGGAGTCCGTGCAGATCACGCGTTTCTCTCCGCCCGTGTCCCTCTGCAGCCTCTCGGTCTGAGACTTCCCAGGACTGTCTTCCCAAGTGAATCCCTCCCCGGCTCTGGCTGCCAGCTCCGTCTGCGAGTCTCTGCTGAAGCCTGCCTCGGCGCGCTGAGCCGTTCGCGGGAAGGGCAGTGGGAGGAGAGGAGGGAGAAAGGAGGCGGCGCGGGCGGGGAGCGGGTGGAAGGTGGCGATTGGAGCCCGGGAAGAAGGAGGGAGCCGGAGGGCGGGAGGAGGCGGCGGGCGCAGGGCGCGGAGGGAGGGAGCCCGCTAAGTGCCCGTCCCGCCGCCGCCGCCGCCGTCGCCGCCTCCGCGTGTTGCGGCGCGGCTGGCCGGGATGGGCTGGCCCGGGGGCGCCCCCTGCTGCTGCCCCGGACCGCCGCGCCCCCGGCCCTCCGGGCGCCCCCCACAGGTGAGTGGCCGCGCCACGCCGAGCGGGAACGCGGGCGGCGGCCCTCTGCGTCACAGCGCGCGGTCCGAGCCAGGGGCGGGCGCCAGGGGGCGCGGGGGGCGCCAGGGGTCCCGGAACACCGGGCGCGGCGGGAGCCCGAGGCTGGGACTGCGGCCAGCACCGCCCTGGTCGCAAGGAGCTAGGGGGCAGTTAGAGATCTTAGAGGTGACGAGGGGGCGGGGCACGGCTGTGGTCCTAGTTCAGGACGCCACGCCTCACTGCGCACTGCTGCAGCGTCAGGCCAGTCTCTGAGTGCATCCCCAGTTCCAAAGACAAGCGCACTTTGAACACAAGATGCCCGCGGCAGCTGGCAGCTGTGTTTCGGCCCTGGCCTGGCAGAGGGCATCCAAGCGTGTTCTCCTGTGCCCTATCTGGGACACTGAGGCACAATGCAGGCACAGATGAAGCCGATCCCTCCTATAAGCCGTCTTCCACTTCTGTCCTGCCTAAACACCCCCTAGGTCCCTTCGGATACACCCCTGAATCCTACCTCCATTCCCCTCCCTTCTTTCCTGGGCCTCACTCCTCTGTGGCCCGGCTCCCAGCTTCTCATCCAACCACAGCTATTTCCAGGAAGGAGGGGTGTGGGGATGGGTGGAGGGGTTTCTCCAAACAAACCCAAGGCTTCAGAGTAAGAAGGGGGCCTGGCTGAAGAGAAGCAAAAACAGATATGGAATATTCCAAGCAGGAGGTGGGAAGTGAGGATCCGCAGGATCTGGTGATGCCAGCTCAGCCTTCCCTGTCTCCTTCCAGAAGTACTCTACTCCCCATGGGGACACTCTTAGAGCTGTGGGGCTCTTGACCAGCCAACACATTGCTTAGGCCACAGTCCCCATCGCAGTCACCGACTGGACACTTTTCTAGTCAGGGTGGGCAGTGAAAGATCAATGAGGCCAGAGGATATTTGGGGACCTTTGCCAGAGGAGGCAGCAGAAGGAGGACTATGCGTTATTGGTACAGAGGGAAAATACTGGATGGGAGAGGCCACACTCACCCAGGCACTACAGTGACCCATCTACCCCAGCAGGACCGGTGCTGCCCACCTGGCCGTCAGCCTGGAATGTCCTGGGACACAGCCAGCACTCGGGTAGGGATCACAGAGCCGGTGGACCTCTCCAGTTACAGGATGGGGGCCCACACCTTGCCACTCAGGTGCCACCTTCTACCTGGGGCATACAGAAAGAGACCTCAGACTGAGGTGTCCCAGGGAGTAGCTAGAGTTGGAGGAGTTGCACTGGGACGTCCAGTAAATACCATGCAAATGAGGATGACAAGGTTGGACATTCTTTCAAGTGACAGCTACAGCATTCCAAAGGCTGCTGTCCCAGGCTTGGGCTGAGAACCCCCAGGCCATTGACCCTTGTTTAAGGAAGAGTGTTCCAACCTTTCCAAGGCCCCAACCACCTCCTTCCCTTGACTCCAGGGACAGGAAGTTGGCCCAATTCCCAGGAGGGAAGCAGGAGGCCCTAGAGGGGGTGGAGTATGTGTTGGGAGGGGGCCTCCTGTCCAATCTTCAGGCCCAGTGACAGCCACAGAGGAAGGAGAGCCAGGCCCAGAAGAGCCATGAAGGTAGTGCTCAGGTTTGGGGGATTGCGTGGGGTGCTGGGTGCAGGGCACATAGCCAGAACTGTGGTTTAACTGGACCACAGTAGCTGGGGTCTTCAGGTGGAGCCTTCCCAGTGCTTTGGGTTGCAAGATGGACCACTAGTGTGGACAGCTGGGCTTTCTGGCCGGAACTTGGCCTTGAGGAGGGCCCAGCATGATCCTTTCCCATCTAACTTCAAGAAAGTTGGCCCTCATTCCTTTCTTTCACCCTGAGGATTCTGAGTCCTGGGCTGCCATGGGTACTAGTTCCCAGCTCCACTCCCTTCCCACAGGAAGTCCCAAGGGAGCATATGAGTCCAGGCTAGAGACTGGCTAGGGACACAGTGTTCTCTGGCCTTCCAGGACTGCCCTGAGACCTGAATTCCCACCCCGCCTCACTGGCTGATTCTGGGGCTGGATCTCAGGACCACAGACCCCTACACAGGGTGGCCCTCTGGGTGAGAGGCAGCTCCAGAGGAGATGGGGAGAGCCAAAGATCTTGGGCTGACACTCCCAGCAGGGTAGATCCTGGGAATCTGATCTCCTGGCCTCCCCCACATCCTCCCCCACCCCACTTCCTGGAGCAGCGACCTGCCCCCTTCCCGCCTGCACTTCCCTCCACTTCCAGGGCCAGGCTTCTCCACACAGCAGCTAGACAGCCTCCCCTCCACCCAAGGGAAGAGGCTGACTGAGCCAGGCTGCTTCCAGGAAGCCCCAGGCCAGGCCCCAGCATTGTTCGGGCCTTGCAGCCAAGAGCCCAGCCAGCCAGCCACCATGAAGTCCAGCGGCCCTGTGGAAAGGTTGCTCAGAGTCCTGGGGAGGAGGGACAGCAGCCGGGCCACCAGCAGGGTAGGAGTGCCCCACCAGCAGGGCAAAGGTGGGGCGGGGGGGGGGCGGGGTAGAGGTAGGGGGGGACGGTCAGGATTCAGGCCAGACCCTCTTGCTAGTTTCAGCCTCTTCTGCTCCTTACCCTGCCTTAGTATTCCCCTCATTCCTCTGGCCTGTTTTGACGTCTCTGTGTATTTCCTGGTTTAAGTTTGAATTAGCCCTGGGGGTTCAGTTAAGAGCTTAAGCCCTGACCTCCCAGGGAAGCTTGAGAGAAAAGGGATGGGAAGAAGGGAATGAAAGGTAGGGAGGAAGCCAGGTCTCCAGGCACTCTAACTGGGAGGTTGCCTTCCACTGACGTCATCTGCACATGATGCTATCAACAAGTGTGTCCAAGTGCCTAGAGGGTCACACCTCCAGTCCAGGAGTTCTGGGACAGTCAGGAGACCAAAACTGGGGCTGTCGTTGTACTCCCCCTTGCCTTTTGAAGGTGTCACCACTGTGGTGGGAGAGGAGGGAACAGGAGTTTGAATACAGAGACTGCGAATGCGTATGGCGGATGGTCCACAGACACGGGCTGGGAGGGGTGGATTGGGATGAGAGGGCCTGAAGTAGACCTGGGCAAGTGGAGGGAGCTCAGCTGCTGGCCTCACAACTCCGCACGGGAAGGGCACTACAGAGGCAGCGGGCAGCTGCTGCGCCGCCCACTGCGTCCTCCTTCCAGCTGCTGCCTGCAGCCTCAGTACACAAAGAATATTAAACTTGTTGTTCTGACCGTGGGGGAGGGGCATGTCAGCTGCCTGCGACGTGGGGACATTGAGAGCCAGGGGCTCAGGACTGGCCGAAGCCAGTCTGGGTGTTGTGTGACAACGTGCATATGTGTCTGGGCCGTCAGCTCTCAGTAGCCAGGCCTCATCAGGGGAGGGTAAGATAGCAAGAGTCAGACCCCTGCTCTGCCGAGATTCGGAAAGTGGCAAGGACAAGGACAGCACATAGCAGGGCCACGTGAGGGGCCTAAGTGATCTCTTAGGGAGGAGTTGACCTAGCCAAGGTGACGCAAGGGGTCACATTCCAAGCCCTGTAGAGGACAGGCCCCATGACTGCCCTGAAACAGCTGTGGCCAAGTGTGCCTTGGAGTTCAGAGGGAAGCGGCGCTGTCCTACAAGGCTCCTGCCCAGCCTGGAGATGGGCCCACTAGGAACTCACACCTCTGTTTGTCTGCCATCCCGCCCGCAGCCTAGGAAAGCAGAACCACACAGCTTCAGGGAGAAGGTTTTCCGGAAGAAAGCGCCAGTGTGTGCGGTGTGTAAAGTCACCATCGACGGGACAGGTGTCTCCTGCCGAGGTGAGGTGCTGTTCGGGCCTACTCTGAGCCCTCCGCTCCATGCGCCACTGTGCTGCCGAGCAGGCAGACTCACAGAACAGAAACAAATGCCCTGGCTCGCTCACATCCGCAGAGCCTAGGAGATCTGACTGCTTCCTTCCCATCCCCACCTGGGATAGGGGCTTCCCTTCCTCCTCACCTCCATCCTAGATCAGAACCTCCGGCCCTTTCCCCTGACTCAGGAGCAGAACCTGCTGTTACCCTGTCCTGCTCACAACTCCCGCAATCCAGTGTTCAGTCCCAGGGTTGGCTTTTAGGGCCTGGGGAAGTGGAGGATGGCCACTTCACTGCTCCCATAAGTCCCTACTAACCTTTTCCTCCCTTTCCTCTCTAGTCTGCAAGGTGGCCACACACAGAAAATGCGAAGCAAAGGTGGGTGCCTGGGCCTAGCTGCCGGGGATGGAGCCTTTCCAATGCCCAGACAGGCTTCTTCAGCCACGCTGGCATGCTGGTCATTCCTAGAGACCCCTCCTGGGTGGCAGGGGTGTTGTGCTGGGCCCTTTAAGAACCACCCTACTCCACCCCTGGAGGGTTGGCTCAGGAGGGTGGACAGTGAGACAGCGTTTGTCTTGGTGCTGTGCCCAGGCTGCAGCTGGTTGGGGGGGGGGGGGGGGGGGGGGGGGGGGGGGGGGGGGGGGGGGGAGAAGGAGGAGGAGGAAGGGCGGGGTGGACAGAGAGGGAGCAGGATTTCAGAGACCAGNCCACGCTGGCATGCTGGTCATTCCTAGAGACCCCTCCTGGGTGGCAGGGGTGTTGTGCTGGGCCCTTTAAGAACCACCCTACTCCGGACGGCGAGAAAGCACACGCGCGCACAGGCACACAGACAGCGTTTCCCAATCCCCTGTGCCCAGGCTGCAGCTGGTTGGGGGGGGGGGGCTGGGGAGGGGGGGGGGGGGGGGGGGGGGCGGAGAAGGAGGAGGAGGAAGGGCGGGGTGGACAGAGAGGGAGCAGGATTTCAGAGACCAGGCCACAGAATAGGCTGTGCTTTCCCTCTGGGAAGGGTCCTCAGGATGCCTGAGTTGATCTTACCCTGGGTGCTGGAAGATGGTACCCACTGTCCACTGAGAACCTAAGGCAGCCCCATCTCTGAGGAACATTCCTGGTTCTCCTCCAGTGCAGGGGGGTAGTCCCAGGGCCTCAAGCTAGCTTGGGGGAGCTATGTCCCCATGGGTGGGGTCTCAACGGTGAAAGAGGCTAGTGTCCACCCCTGGCCATTGCCTGCCTGCCTGCCTCTATATATAACTCCTGTCCTGCAGCTGGATGAATGGGGGTCTGTTTGGGCAGGGGGCTGAAAGCCAAGAGCAACAAGCAGGGGGCCTGAGAGGTGGGGGACCAGGAGGCCAGAAGCAAGGCTCCCTTAAATAGAGGAACCTCAACTGGAGCCTGTGCTCAGCAGTTGACAGCCCCTCCACCTTGCTGCTGAGGCCGAGCACCCCATTTCATCAGCTCAGTCCCTTACTCCCGGCTCCTTCCAGGTGACTTCATCCTGTCAGGCCTTGCCCCCTGCGGAGCTGGTGAGTGTGCTCTAGGATGGGGCAGGGAAGACAGG
Source organism: Alexandromys fortis (assembly GCF_014885135.2). Taxonomy (NCBI): domain Eukaryota; kingdom Metazoa; phylum Chordata; class Mammalia; order Rodentia; family Cricetidae; genus Alexandromys; species Alexandromys fortis. Next base: position 490,423 of record NW_026068223.1, read on the forward strand.
AACTTGACTAATGTTCAGAGGTCTAGTGGTCTCAGAGGGTCCCCAGGAAGTTACCTAAAACTGAGCACTGTGGGTATTGACTGTTCTAGCTCTTCACTGTTATTGTCTTCTAGGGCCTACTGGGGGGGGGGGGGCTGGAGACCCTCCCACTCCCAGGGAATAGACACAGACATGTCCTCCCACCCCCCACTCCAGGTCCACACTAGTCATTGCCCCTAGCCTAACCACTCCCATTTCCTCCCCTACCTCCTCCTCTAGCGGAGAAACACTGCCCCAGTCCGGCGCATAGAACACCTGGTAAGGGATGCTAGGGCCTGGGCGGGAAGGGGCGCGTGGGTAGCTTTTGGGAGACCACGGCTTGTGGAACTTTGGACTGGGGAGCTTAGAAGAGATGCATCCAAAGAGCTGTCTGCATAAGGTTTCTCGTCCACTAGGGGTCCACCAAGTCCCTGAACCACTCAAAGCAACGCAGCACCCTACCCAGGTGAGTGAGGGTGCCCGGCAAGCCCACGTGGGCACTTTCCACCGGACCCCCACTCAGCTCATGACAGTGACCCCCCAATAAAACGCCCCAGGACAGTGCTCCTCCTCCGGACCACGCCCCCTCAGGATCTAGCAGGCCTCCCAGCGTTCCCCATTACCCTTTTCATCATCCTAGCCCCGTGGGGCGCCTGGCCTCTGTTCCCTAAATCAGCTTTGCGACTTCTGCCAGGAGCTTCAGCCTGGATCCGCTCATGGAGCGTCGCTGGGACTTGGACCTCACCTATGTGACCGAGCGGATATTGGCTGCGGCTTTCCCCGCACGGCCGGATGAGCAGCGACACCGGGCCCACCTGCGCGAGCTGGCCCACGTGCTGCAGTCTAAGCACCGGGACAAGTACCTGGTGAGGAGCGGGTCGACCTGATTCAACCAATGAGAGGGCTGGGAAGTCCAAATGGGCAAGGCTACTGTTTGCCAGCAGTCCCTGAGTTGGGGCTGGCAGGGGGCGGTGTTGGTGTGCGAGGCCGGGGCGGGGCCTGAGTTCAGTTGGGCAAGCAGCAGCTCGCATAGAATCCAGCTCCAGAGGACTGCAATCTTACTTTAGAGGCAGATTCTCATTGAGGGTCCACCTCCAGCCCCTCTGTCCGAGGTTGCCTTCATCTAACTCTTCTCTTTATTTCAGCTCTTCAACCTTTCAGAGAAGCGACATGACCTGACCCGCCTGAACCCTAAGGTAGGAGGGTCTGTCTGACCTTTAAGCTGAGCCAACCGTGGGAGAAAACTCTGCCTCCTTGATATTAGTAGCAGTTGATATCCACTTTACTCTTCTTTTTTTTAATTAAAAACGATTTACTTTTCATTTTACATACGGACCTCAGTCCCACTCCCTCTTCTGCACTCTTAAGCACTCTCCCATATGACATACTATTTAAGATACCTGAAAACGTGGTACAGATTGGCTGAAAACCGCGGCCTGCTACTGTGGACTGCTAGCAAGCCCCACCTCGCCCCAGGGCTATTTTACATCCATGGCCCCTCACCTCCTTGTTCCTGCTCCCCCTCACACACAGTTGTCCCCCCTGTACTTTCCCAGGTGCAGGACTTTGGCTGGCCTGAGCTGCATGCCCCGCCTCTGGACAAACTGTGTTCCATCTGCAAGGCCATGGAGACGTGGCTCAGTGCTGACCCCCAGCACGTGGTCGTGTTGTACTGCAAGGTGGGCTGGGACTTCGGGGTCATAGAGCTGAGGCTACCTCAGCCTAGACCACGCAGGCCCCACAACCATTTCTTTACCTCCCAGGGGAGCAAGGGCAAGCTAGGGGTCATCGTCTCTGCCTATATGCACTACAGCAAGATCTCGGCAGGGTGAGTTGCCCTGCCCCGGGCCCTTCCTCGTCTGAGCCTGTAGTCAGAGTCCTATACTGTAAACTTGGTGTGGTACCACCTATCTCCACGTGGTGCCCAGCACTCTCCACAGATGAGTTGGGCTGTCAACAAAATGCCATTAGCTGGCTAAGATAACTCAATTGTCTCACAGTTCTAAGATGCTAAAATTCAAAGTCAAGGTATCAGTGGGGCCTTGCTCTCTCTGTGACCCTAGGCAGACTCCTTTCGTGCCTCTTTCCAGCTGCTGGTGGTGGCTGGCACTTCTTGGCAGTTCTTGGCTTGCAGCGGCATCACTCCAACCTCTGCCTTCATCATCACGTGGTGTTCTCTCTGTGCGTCTGTTTCTGTTCTTCCTCTTCTAAGGGCCAATCCCACCTTGCTCCTGCATGATCCCATCTTAGCCTATCTAACCACATCTGCAGAGGGACATTTGAGGTCCATTTCTCTGGGGGAGGGACACATCTCAGCCCATCAGATTGTCTAACTGCCCTGTTTTACAGGTGAGGAAAGTCAAATTCAGGGGACAGTTGTCTGAGGCCCCACAACTGGGAATCTGTACTATAGGGCTTCTAGCTTTCTTTACCACTGGGGGCCTGCTCTACACTGAGAAGATCTCATGGTTCCTCCTTTCCTGGGGCTTAGGCATGGAAGGCCAAAATGAGACTGATCCATAAGCACCCCCAACTGCCCTGTTCTCCCCAGGGCAGACCAGGCACTGGCAACTCTCACCATGAGAAAATTCTGCGAGGACAAGGTGGCCACGGAACTGCAGCCCTCCCAGCGCCGGTGAGCAGCCCAGTGGGGGAAGGGATGATCCTCTTGCTCAGGCAGCACACCTGACTCCCACAATGCAAAAGATCCAGGCACTGTCCCAAGTTCTGGGGACTCAGCACAAACAGGGTTAGGCTCTCGGGCATTCATTCCACTGGAGTGGAAGACAAGAAGCCATGCGCAAACAGATTAGATCATTCTAGCTGAAGATGTGGTCCGTGAAGAAAGTACAGCAGAGGCTTGTGAGAAAGGCTTTCCGGTCTCCCAAGGGTTGGTAGAAGGTCTGCACTGCTGAGTTAGTGTGAGGCGCCCTCTAGAGGAAGACGCTGATGCTTTCCTTGGCACTCTCCCACCAGCTATGTCAGCTACTTCAGTGGGCTGCTGTCTGGCTCCATCGGGATGAACAGCAGCCCGCTCTTCCTGCACTATGTGTTTGTACCCATGCTGCCAGCCTTTGAGCCCAACACAGGTGAGTCCACCTGGGCTGTGTTCCACAGGAACAGCCGTTTCCCACCCCGCTTCACCCCACATGTCTTCCTCTACCCCTCCAGGCTTCCAGCCTTTCCTCAAGATCTACCAGTCTATGCAGCTGGTCTACACATCTGGAGTATAGTGAGTGCTCTGTTCCCTGGCCCTGACACCTGCCATGTGTGTCCCTCTGTCTGTCCCCAGCCTCCCCAGGCTCCGCCTTCTGGCTCCAGCCAGGGAGGTAGAAGTACTCTCTGACTAACATACCACCTCTGTGCCCTCCCTGCATGCTTCTGACTGTTCTGCCTTCTCTCTACCCAAAGTCACATTGCAGGCCCAGGACCCCAGCAACTTTGCATCAGCCTAGAGCCAGCTCTCCTCCTCAAAGGCGATGTCATGGTGAGGAGGATCCTGAGGCTGGGGACTGTACTGGAGTAGGGGCTTCTAGCCATATATAGTCAACTGACCAGGCATCAGTTCGAGCAGGACTGGAGGGTCCCAAGGAAATCCTCCACCTGGTATCCCGAAGGAGAGTTCACCCTGAAACTAGGGCATGGCAGAAGCTGTCAACTGGCAGCCCTTGGGGTAAAGGCACAAATAAGGCAAAATGGATATGAAGGCCTGACCCCAGGCTCCTGCCCTCCTTCAGGTAACCTGCTATCACAAGGGTGGCCAGGGGACAGACCGAACACTTGTGTTCCGAGTTCAGTTCCACACGTGTACTATCCATGGGTCACGGCTTGCCTTCCCCAAGGACCAGCTGGATGAGGCCTGGGCCGGTGAGTCAGAGGCTTATGAAGTGGCAGGTGGGCGGAGACGGGGTATCAGCAGGGCCTGGCTCCTCACCGCCACCACCTCCTCCACAGATGAGCGGTTCCCCTTCCAAGCCTCAGTGGAGTTTGTCTTCTCCTCAAGTCCTGAGAAGATCAAAGGTAAGTGGGAGCTGGAGGGGTAGAGTGCTGAGGGTATTGAGGGGCCCCTGATCTTCAGTACTCAGGCAGCTTTCTACAGGCAACACCCCACGGAATGATCCCTCTGTCTCTGTGGATTATAACACAACAGAGCCTGCTGTACGCTGGGACTCCTACGAGAACTTCAACCAGCACCATGAGGACAGTGTGGATGGTATGTGGGGTGGAGGACAGTGGGGATGGGGTGTGGGGTGGACAGTGGGGATGGGGTGTGGGGTGGAGGACAGTGGGG
>NW_026068223.1:496325-517443 GCF_014885135.2 Alexandromys fortis
GGGGGAGAGGGAGGGACTGGGGAGTGTCCAGGGTAGAGGAGGGTTCCAAATGCTGCTGTGGGTGCCATGGGCGGGAGGGAACTGAGCCAGACAGAAGAGCAAGCTCCTGTTCACAGAGCCTCTCTCCCCATCTCAGAGTCACCTGAGCTGTCCTGGAGGGATGGCTCCACTGGGCACAGCACGCTGCCTCGGTCTCCCCAGTGCACTGCCTCTTCAGAGCTGTCTGGTCCCTCCACGCCCCTGCACACCAGCAGCCCAGTCCAGGGCAAAGAAAGGTACACAGAGGACCAAGGCTACCTGGGCACTTTGTCTGGTGTCGGCAGCCCAAGGCAGGGGCTGTCTGACCGTCTGCATTTCCCCTGCAGCACCCGACAGCAAGACACCAGGTCTTCCTCCTTGGCACCAACTCAGAGACTGGGTCCCAGCGAGGACTTGCCCCCTGTTGTCCAGGGAGGCACTGAAAAGGCTCTTGAGCTGCTGGCCAGCAGCAAGCCTGAGCCACCAGACCATAGCCCTTTCTCCCAGACCTCCCCACCCAGCTCACCCAATGGCTGGCCTCAGGAAAGGAGCCCAGGGAGTCATCCCAACAGTGCCAGTCCTCGGGGCCCCGTGCCAACCACCCTACCTGGACTCCACCATGCTCCCTGGCGGGGGCCCCCAGACAGCCCCGATGGCTCCCCCCTTACTCCTGTGCCTACCCAAATGCCCTGGCTTGTGGCCAGCCCAGAACCACCCCAGAGCTCACCCACCCCTGCCTTCCCATTGGCTGCCTCCTATGATGCCAGTGGGCCCACTCAACCACCACTGCCTGAGAAACGACACCTGCCTGGGTCGGGGCAACAGCCATCACCATCAGCCAGAGGCGCCAATCAACACGTCACCTTTGCACCTCCTCTCCCAGATGTCACCCAGGCCCCAGGTATAAGGGGGTTGTAGGACAACTGGATGTCCTTTAAAGAACCCCACCTCCCAGAGAGACCGTGGGGACCCCTGGGGTTCAAACTCAATCCCTCCCTCTCCTAGAGTACCCTTTACAAGAGAACCAAACCAATGTCAAGTTCGTCCAGGACACATCCAAGTTCTGGTACAAGCCGCACCTGTCCCGTGACCAAGGTACGAAGTCAGAAAAGGTAGTGTGCCCATCCCACCCCACCTCTAAGGCCTGTCTTGGCTGTAAGTCTCATCCTGATGGTTCCCTCTGTCAAAGCTCATAGCGGAGTTGCTCACCGGTGACTCAGCTTTGGCCTCAGACTAGCTGTCCAAAGCCCTGTGACTCCAGGTCCCAGAGTTCTGCCATCCACACCGACTGCCAGCCAACTCTAACTTTTGTCCTGCAGCCATCGCCCTGCTCAAAGACAAAGACCCTGGGGCCTTCCTGATCAGGGACAGCCATTCATTCCAAGGAGCCTATGGACTAGCCCTCAAGGTGGCTACACCCCCACCCAGCGCCCAGCCCTGGAAAGGTAGAGGATGCTCCAGCTGAGGGAGCAGGTGTGGCCAGGCGAGAAGCAGTAGAATCAAGCCTAGAGCGGTGCACAGGACAGCTCCATGGAGGGAAGGGGCAAGGAAAGCCCACCAGAGAGCAACTGAGATCCTGGAATCCAGTAAAGCTTCACTTTTACACCCCTCCCTCCACTCAGGGGACCCCTCAGAGCAGCTGGTTCGCCATTTCCTCATTGAGACTGGGCCCAAAGGCGTGAAGATCAAGGGTTGTCCTACTGAGCCCTATTTTGGTGAGTCTGAGAGGGCTCTAGGGGGTCAGTTAAGAGAGAGGCCTCAAGAGGGCAGTAGAGAAAGCCTGGCTATCCATGTGTCCTTCAGGATGTTTTCCTCCCCTTGCAGGCAGCCTCTCTGCCCTGGTCTCTCAACACTCCATCTCCTCCATCTCCCTGCCCTGCTGTCTGCGAATCCCCAGTAAAGGTGTGTGATGTCTCCTCAGCTCTCATCACCTCTACAGCCAAATCCAAAAGGCCTCCCACCCCTTCCATTAGGGTAGCTAAGGGAGTAGTCCTCCAGCACCTAGGGAAGCCTCTCCCTCTTGACCTTCCTTGGTGGCCCTCACATCCTCAGATCCTCTGGAAAAAGCCCCAGAGGCCCCAGTGCCTACGAACATGAGCACGGCAGCAGACCTCCTGCGGCAGGGAGCAGGTAAGAGACCTACCTTTCCTCCCTCCCCCTGGTGCTCAAGAGGACACTGTAGGCTCCATTGATAGGACGGTGGGAGGTAGACCCACAAAAGCGGAAGAGCCCCGTGTTGTCAAGAAGCAGGAAAGGGGTCACAAGCTAAGTTTTTGGGGTTCACAATATAGGAGTCACAGCTGCTGCAGATCCCTTGGCGTCAGTGTGTGGTTCTGTGCATCCAAACAGCACTGGTAGAGGAATACACAGGACGATGGGATGAGAAGCAAAGGGTAACGGAACCTGGTTCTGGCAAAGCCATGCTAGCTCAGCAACCTACTTCCTCTCTCTTTAGCCTGCAGTGTGCTCTACCTGACCTCCGTGGAGACAGAGTCACTGACTGGTCCTCAAGCTGTGGCCAAGGCCAGCTCTGCAGCTCTGAGCTGCAGCCCCAACCCAGTACCAGCCATTGTCCACTTCAAGGTCTCAGCTCAAGGCATCACACTGACAGACAACCAGAGAAAGTGAGCCTACAGTCCCAAGGAGGGGACTGGATTTTTTAATTTTCATGTATGTGTGTGGTGTATGTGTACATACATGTCTGCATTGTGTATGAAGGCGCCAGTTTGATAATTAAGAATCTTTCTGGTCCCCGGTTGTGGTCACACATGACTTTAATCCCAGTATTCAGGAGGCAGAGGCAGGTGGATCTGAGTTCGAGGCCAGCCTAGTCTATGGAGTGAATTCTAGGACAAGTAGGACTACACAAAAACCTTGAAAAAAAAATCTTTTTGGGTCACTCTTCCACCTTATTGAAGCAAGGTCTCTCAAACCCAGAAGTCAGACACAGCTAGTCTTGCTAGCTGGCTCTCTGCTGGGACTCCGTCTCCACTTTCTGAGGCTGACTGGGGACCCAAACTCAACTTCTAGCTTGTATGGCTACTCTATGACTTTAACCTCTGGGCTACCTCCCCAGCCCAGAAACCTGGATTTATTTACTTTTGTTTTGCGTGCACTGGTGTTTTGCCTGCATGCATGCATGGTCTGTGTGAGGGTGTCAGATCCCCTGAATTGGAGTTACAGACAGTTGTGAGCTGCATGTGGGTGCTGGGAATTGAACCTGGGTCCCCTGGAAGAGCAGCCAGTGCTCTTAACCTCTGAGCCGTCTCTACATCTTTGAAACCTAGATTTTTCTTTTTTTCCTCCTTGGTTTTTCAAGACAGAGTTTCTCTGTGTAGCCCTTACTGACCTGGAACTCATTATGTAGACCAGACTGGCCTTAAACTCACAGAGATCCTCCTGCCTCTGCCTCCTGAGTGCTGGGATTAAAGGCGTGTGCCAGCACAGTGCACCCTGCATTTCTGAGTGTGACTCCCTCCCCAACCGCTCCTCACAGGCTCTTCTTTCGCCGCCATTACCCCGTGAACAGCATCACCTTCTCCAGCACTGACCCCCAGGACCGCAGGTGAGCCTTCCTCTGAGCCCTCCCCAAACTGTGGTCCTGCGACCTTAGGCCCGGCTCGCCCTTTAGGAGCTGTGCCCTGGGCTGTCCTCCTTCAGGGCCCTCTCTTTACAGATGGACCAACCCGGATGGAACCACCTCCAAGTGAGTCTCCTTGCCAGCCCAACCCTGCCCTGGTAACAAGCACCCCACACGGCCAGCATTATTCTCCTGTGAAGGGGAGGCGAGGGTCCATCTGTGGCTTTGTCCCTGTAGGATCTTTGGTTTTGTGGCCAAGAAGCCAGGAAGTCCCTGGGAAAATGTGTGTCACCTCTTTGCGGAGCTTGACCCAGACCAACCAGCAAGTGCCATAGTCACCTTCATCACCAAAGTTCTGCTGGGCCAGAGAAAATGAAGGAAAGCTGAAAGCTCGGAGCCCACATCAGCACTGCGCTCTCCCAGCACCCACAGCTCTCACTGCCCTGGCCTGGACCCAGGCCCTAGGAGCCGGTGCCACCGTATCAAAGTGTAAGTGGCACCAGCTTGGGCCACTGTCCTTTTCTGCCCTTGCCTGCTGAGCTAAGTGAGTGGGCCTATGAGATGACCTGGCACGTGAGCAGATGGCAGAGGCAGGTGTGAGGGGTGAAGAGGTAGCAAGAGTGGAGGCCTGGTGGGGAATGACCCTGCCAGCTCCACCCAGCTGCAGGTCCCATCATGGAGGGAGGGAGGGAGAGAAGCGTGGGAACTTTCTGCCTCCCCTCTGAACAGAGACCAGAGTGGGATCAAATAAATAGAGGAAAAAAGAGAGTCTATTTTTGTGTAATAATAAAGAATTTCTATAAACTTTTGAGGAGTTGATTACTTCTTCATAGGAAAAAAAAAATGCACATCTCCAAGAGTCATCCCCTTGCTGGCCTGTGTGCCAGAGGTGCCCTGGGGCCACCCACCCTCAGCTGTCAATACCAACTCGCCCTGGCCCTCTGACTTTCCAGAAAGGAGTCCCTTTCTGTGTGTCCTGATAAATATGGAAACTCCATCTTTATTGGGTGTATAAACATTTCTGGTCTGTACATACATTTCATACATCATAGTGCAGGGCCGGAAGGAGGGGCAAAGTAGCCCCAGCAGCACAACAGCACCCCCCCTAGTTCTACCCACTGTGCAAACTGAGACCAAGAGCCCCTGAAATGGGAGGAGAAGATGGGGGAGTTGGTTGCGGGGAGGGGGGTCTATGTAGACTCTAGAATCAAACACTGAAGCAAAAACAGTCAACTGGCACAAGCAGCAAGCTGGGCACAGGGTCGGGGAGTGGGCAAGGAAAGGGAGGTGAGGGAACAAGCTGTGGCCCTGAGCGACAGCCACAACATAATACATGCCTAGAGCCTTAGCCCCATCTTGGGGAGCCAGGGCTAGCAGTGCCTTGAGGAAGAGTGCAGACAAGGAGAAGAAGCAAGGGCTACAGTCCCATGCCACCACACAGCCCCGCACTCACATGTAGTAAGGGTAGTCTGTGTGGGGGCAGGTAGGGAGCCAGGCTCAGGCTTTCTGTGGTGCTTGGGGCGGGGTTGTCTCTCAATGGAGACCCTAGATGTGACTTAGGACAGCAGCCGGTGAAAGGAGAGATGGCCAAGACAGACCCCCTAGCCCAGCCAGGGGGAGACAGCAGCAACTGGCTCACATGAGGGCAGGGAATGAAAAGAGGTTTCAGGGGAACTATGGGTAAATAGGGACAGGCAGGCTGCCTCTACTTCACCCTCAGCCCAAACAGCAGGTAGGCTTACGCCTCCCAGTTTCCACAGGGTCCAGTGAGTAAAAGGAGATCTGGGTACCCACTAACCAAAGCAAGGGGACATCAACACTGTTTTCTGCCCATTCCTATCACCAAAGGCTTAGGCCCAGGGACAGAAGGTCCAGCCTGACTGGGCCCTGAGCTGGTAGGGGCAGGGTAATGTCCTCTCAGGGCCTGCTGGTGAGCAAACCCTGGGGGAGACTGGAGGGAGGCTGCAGAAGGAGAAGGGCAGATGTGCAGTGAAGCCTTAGCCACTTAAGGGGTGCAGGTCAACTTTCACCTTCTCCCCACAACTGAGCATTCCAATGGTTGGAAAGAAGCCTCCAGAAGGCACAACAGCATCCTTCTTCCCTATGATCTTGCCATTCCGGGTGAAGAAAACCTGGTGGTGGAGGCAAAGAGGAGAAGGTGGACACTGGTCTCTCCCCTGGGGATCCTCAGGCATGAAGCCCAACTTTGGGAGTCTTTTGGGGTGATATGGGAAGCAACCACAAGAGGGCAGGCTGAGGCTGGAAAATAGGCTGGAACTATATAGCCTGGACTCTTGGAGCTACTGTGAGCCCTGGCAGCTCCAGACCTTGACTACCCCTCCCACCTGCTCCCATCGGTCCTGTTTTCACTAGTGGTCTCCCCAGGACCCAGAGTGAGCCCAAACCCCTACTCACCACCACCTTCTTGCCCTCATGCTCCTGCTCTATCTCTTCCTCCTCTTCCTCCTCCTCTTCCTCCTCTTCCTCTTCACCTTCCTGGTGCAGGTACATGACATTTCGGACATTCCGGACAGCTCGAGCAGTCGGGGACAAGATCACTGTGTCACAACTGTCATCACTGTCCCCTAGGAGACAGGAAACATGAGCTCCTGAGGTACCTACCGCCCACTGCCCTGAGCAGTCTGGCTGCTGCCCAATCTCACTCACCCTCACTGTCCAGAATGTAGTCCCGGGGGAACATGATTCCACAGCCCATAATGTCCCCTTTGTAACAGCGTGGCCCAAAGGGGTCCCCTACACCACTGCCATGGAAGATCTTCCCATCATCTGTTGGAGGGGGGAAAGGACACATTGAAGGGGCTGACTCTACAATCCTCAGGGTGACAGAAAGGTCAGAGACAGGTGCAGGAAGGACGCTAGGTTTTAAAAAAGAAAACAATGTCCATTTGATTGATCTGGTCAGAAGAAAGGACAGGGTCCCTAGGGTGGATGAGCAAGCTGGGAAGGGAGGGAGGGGAGTCCAGGCGCCAAGGCTCAGTATTCTCAGGAAACCCTACAGGAAATCTGAGCGATCTTCAGGAAGGGCACAGGGAGCCAAGTCAGAGGCCTGCAGTGTTCACTCTGGCCCAGTCCTCCTTCCCTGTCCTCTGCCTCTGACTTTCAGGACTGAGAATAAAAATAAGATGAAAGGAAAGTCTGAGCAGCCTAGAAAAAGGAAAAGAGAAGCTACACGTGAGTCTGCAGAATGTGGGACCCAGTGTCCCATCTCCCCAGCCTCCACACCAGCAGCTTCCGCTCACCTGCATGGTACGCCACAGACCCTCTGCTCCAGCCAGGGTGCCTGTTCTTGGGATAATCCTACAGCAGGAAGACAAAAGGAAGTCTGTGACATCACCCATGATGAACAGGGACAGAAACAGAAGAAAGGGGCATCTGACTCAGCAACAACTCAAATGGGCTGGCAGTGCCAAGGAGGATAGAAAGGGGCTCAGTTTCAGGGCCAGACAAGGTGACACACTTAGGACACTGTCTTCTGTCACAAGGCCTGTCCTCTAAACAGACCCTTAGAACTACGCTCTGCCTCAGCTCACAACTTTCCTCTACAGGCCCCTTGTCCAGGTTTCCCAGCGTTTCCTGGCCCCATCCCAACAGCCCCAAACTGACCCCACAGGGAGAAAGACAGCACTTGCGCCCACCTTCCTGGCCAGCCCCAAGGCGATGTAGCATTTCTCTCCAGGGTCCACAATCTCCACCTCGAAGTAATGGCTACGGGTGCTGAGTGGGTGCCGGGCCTGAGCCAGCCCCACATCCACGATACTCTTTCCCTTCCCCAAATATTCCAGCAGCTGTGGAGTAAGAGCCAGAGGGCAGAGGTCAGGGGGATTCTTTCCTGGACACTGGACCAGTTTTCTGAATCTGACAGAATCCCCTGGCTAAATGAAAAGGGATTCTAAAGGCAAAGTGGACTCTGAATTCTAGGCAGGCAGAGGACAAGGATGACAGAAACAGGTGGTTAGTGTGAGATGTGGGAAGCTCACTGGGGTCTTTAAGGCTGGAACATCCATTCCTTGGACAACCCAAGCCTGCCTTCCTTCCTGCAAGGGGGAGGAGAGCAAGGGGTATGTAGGAGTTAGGAGCCAACCGCAGATACACGAGGGGAGGGGACAGGCTCAGAAGCCAATTCTGCACAGATGGGACTGATGCGGTTTCTCAAGACCTGTCCCACTTGGCCCTGAAATGAACACTCCCTTCTGGGTCAGGGAGGTGCTCAAAAGAGCCAAGAACCTAGAGATAACAACTCTACCCTTCCTTTTACATGGGCAAAGGTGAAAAACAAATGGCAAGTACTCCAGTTCCCAACCCTCACTCAGGCTGGAGTTGGGTGTGAAGGTAGAAGGTGGATAAGACAGGTTCTGGGGCCCTTCAGTCCCTCATGGTCTTGCCTGCATACAACAGGATAACAACCCCAATCTGGGAAGCTTTACCTACCAAATGTCATGGTAACAGTGGGGCTCAACCCCATCTCCTTTTACCTACCTAGCATCACCTAGGATTCCTTGATTCCCTTTTTTTTTTTATTTTATTTTTATTTTCGAGACAGGGTTTCTCTGTAGCTTTTGGTTCCTGTCCTGTAACTAGCGCTTGTAGACCAGGCTGGCCTCGAACTCACAGAGATCATCCTGCTTCTGCCTCACGAGAGTGCTGGGATTAAAGGCAAGTGCCACCACGGCCCGGCCCTTGATTCCCTTTTTTTTTTTTTGGTTTTTCGAGACAGGGTTTCTCTGTGGCTTTGGAGCCTGTCCTGGACCTAGCTCTGTAAATGAGGCTGGTCTCGAACTCACAGAGATCCGCCTGCCTCTGCCTCCCGAGTGCTGGGATTAGAGGCATGCGTCACCATTGCCCAGCCCCTTGATTCCCTTTTAACTAACCTAACTGCCCCTCAAGACTTTCCTTCTACTCTCTAGAAAGCACACACCCTGGGCCTCCTCCATTAATCCCTAGCAAACCTGACGAAAATGGCCTTACCACACTAACATCCTACACCACCCTGAAGGCCTGAAGGTGTGTGTCTCTTACAGAAGCCAGCCCTACTCATCCCCCTTCAGAGTGGACAAGAAGATCTCACTCTGCTCACCTCCAGATCCTCCAAGTCTACCCTCCTATACTCTAAAGACAAGTGAGGACAGATGGGGAAAAGCCAGAGGTGCGTGGGAGCCGCAGGGCCACACCCAGACCCACCATGTATTCTGTCTGTAGCCATTAGTGTTCCCCAGCCTGGTTCTGCTCAGTATCTCTACCCAGCCAGGAGAAGGGTCGTTTGGTGTCTATTAGCCTCATCTATCAAGCAGCCTATGATCCACTCTCTCCACCCAATGCTGCAGAGCTGGATCAGAGACCCCACAGCTGCCTTTGACCCATCCTATCCAACTGGCCTCTATGTTGGAAACAGGGTGTTCTCTAGTTCCATGGCCAAAAGGCAACTGATCCAGATCCTGATCCTTGGGAAAAACCCGCCCAACCATTCCCCTCTGCCTAAGCCCACAGGAGGCTGCGGCTGCAGTTCTACTGACAGGGTGGGGATACTTCCTAAGGGCAAGAGGCCATAAGGATGACTGGCCCTGACATGGAACTTCACCCACACCCACGGTTCCTGAAGAGCACTGGAACAGTCGCTGACATTCCAGCCCTGAGCAAGAGTGGAACCATCCATCCCATCACAGGGCGGTCACCCCAAATCAGAGGTTGTTCTCCTGCTTCCAGCAAGTCCTCCTGAGCCTTCAGCATAGACAGCTTAGAGCAGGGAGTCACCTCCCTGGCAGATCTTTTCTAGGTACCATTTTGGGACTCTGGAGATTTGACTTCTAGAGCCTCGGTTGTCAGGATCTGTAGGTTTGATCCTTCAGTCTATGCCTTGATTGCCTCTTAGCTTGAAAGATGAAGTTCAAACCCTACCTAGTATTACTATTACTTAGTTGCTACTAAGCTTGAACAACGTATATTCATTGTACATTCATATAAGAAAAAAAGCCTTGCCAGGCAGTGGTGGTGCATGCCTTTAATCCCAGCACTCAGGAGGCAGATCTCAGTGAGTTCGAGGCCAGCCTGGTCTACAAAGTGAGTTCCAGGACAGCCAGGACTACAACAGAGAGAAGCCTTGTCTTGAAAAAAAAGCAAAACAAAACCAAAAAGAAGAAAAAGGAAAAAAAGCCTTAATGTCTTCATCAGTAAAATGGGGAAAATTACTACTTGTAGCTTCAAAAATAGTAGAGATAAGGGCTGGAGAGATGGCTCAGAGGTTAAGAACACTGACTGTTCTTCCAGAGGTCCTGAGTTCAATTCCCAGCAACCACATAATGGCTTATAACCATCTGGTGCCCTCTTCTGGCATAGAGGTGTACATGCAGGAGGAACATTGTATACATAATAAATAAATTTCTAAAAAAAAAATAGTAGAGATAAGATGAAGTGATCAGGATGTCAATGGAGCCCGCCATTCTGTCAGGAAATGGGGACTGGGATAGTGTAACAACCAATCATAATGGACATGACCTTTCAGCCCATACCTCCCACAAAAAAACAACCCTTAGGCCACCGAGGATGTTATTAGTAGTACTGGGTATCAAACCCAGGACTGGGCACCATAGTCAAGAGTTCTACCCTGAGGGCCGGGCGGTGGTGGCGCACGCCTTTAATCCCAGCACTCGGGAGGCAGAGGCAGGCGGATCTCTGTGAGTTCGAGACCAGCCTGGTCTACAAGAGCTAGTTCCAGGACAGGCTCCAAAACCACAGAGAAACCCTGTCTCGAAAAACCAAAAAAGAAAAAAGAAAAGAAAGAAAGAAACGTANAAAAAAAAAAAAAAAAAAAAAGAGTTCTACCCTGAGACAGCTCCAGCCCCAGTTATCCTGCTGTGCACCTTAGCTGGGGAGAAGGAACCCTCTCCATCAGAGCCTCAAGCACACCACCCCACTCATGCCCGTTACAGGGGCTGCAGACCACCGAGAGCTTAGCTGAAGCTGCAGATCAGAATTCTGTCTACACTCTCTTCTCTTATTGATTCCCACTCTCTCACTTCTGGCCAGCAGAGACTAGTTCTTCCCAACAGGAGCAAGCATGATGGGCCCAGAAGTAGCTGAAACAGGAATCAAGAACAAGCTCCCAGCTGGGCCTCAACACAGCCTCCTCTGGAGCTGGATCTAGGGAGGATCCTCTTCTTTTCTGTACCAAAGCTGCCACTGTAAGGAACATGTAAGAACCGTGAACAGTAAACAAAGACAAGATTAGTCTAATGTACAGACAGCCAGCTCCTCAACCATCTCCAACATGACCTCACTTTGCTGGCCCTGGGACAGCAGCAATCCTTCAATGTCTTCAGCCCTCTAAGGCAAGGGAACCTAGGACTTCTTTAAAAGGAGGGAAAACTGAGGTTACAGACAGTAGGGAAAGAACTCACCACTGCCCGGCAGAACCCAGTCAAAAAGAGCTACAACAGGAGCTAAAGAGAGGGCTCACTTGCTGCTCTTCCAAAAGACGGAGGTTAGGTTCCCAGCAACTACATACTGATTCATAACCATCTGTAACTACAGTTCCAGGGGATCCATGCCCTCTTGTGACCTCCAAAGGCAGCAGGCATACATGCAGGCAAAACACCAAGGCAGGCAGGCAGGTTGACTGGAACTGTAGCTCAGGTGGCAGAATTTGCCTTGCAATCATCAAGTCCTGGGGTCAATCCCCAGCCATCATAGAGCAGGTGTGCTGATAACCCCAGCACTCAGGAGGTAGAGGCAGGAGCATTAGATCAAGGCCAGACGGGGTTAATGAGATGCTGCCTCTGGAAAGGAAGAAACAAGGAAGAGCACTGCCATCACCTGACCAACAGCATAGATGCAGCATGCTGCAGAGTGCCAGCGAGTGCCGTAGCTTGCTGTCAATGCCCAATAACTTGGGAGAAGATCAAAATTCAAAATATTTTTCTCCCTTGTAGTACTAGGGATTAAATGAATTCACGGCTTCATGCAAGTAAGACAAGTGTCTGACCACTGACCTACCTCAAAAATTCAAAATCTGAAGTACAGCCTGGTACAGTGACACATGCCTTTAATCCCAGCATTCAGGAGACTGAAGCTGGAGGATCCTTGTGAACTCAAAGCCATCCTGGTATACATAGAGAGTTCCAGGCCAGACAAGGTTACAAAGCGAGGCCCTGTCTAAATAATAATAATATCTGGACTATGGCTTCTACTGAATGCACACAGTTCTCACATCACAATTGAAGAACCTTAAGTTGGGAGCTATCAGTATAAAACTGTCAAAAAGGACACAGGAAAGGTCAAGGAATGGCTATCTGGGCCTACTTTCCCTATTCACTGGCTAGTTGACAATTTGAGCAAGTCCCTTCACTTTTACTAGGACCACTCTTCACAGAACAAGAGAATGTTTGAAAATGTGGGAAACATGCTATGCTACCATAACCCTACCAGTAACTTGTGTCTGGATGTTAGACACTAACTGTCCTGCACATGAGGAAGTGTCCTGGGCTGGTAAGACGGCTCAGCAGGGAAAGACACTAACCGCCAAGCCTGATGACCAAGTTGGGCCCCAGGACCCTCATGGTGGTAGAAGGAAAGGATTCCTATAAATTAGCTTTGATCTCCACACACATGCCAAGTTTTGTGCATGTGTGCACACACACAAATGAATGAATGTTAAAGAAATAACTGTTCCAACTGAAGTACCACTTATGTCCTTCTAAGAGAAACTTTAGATTAGGTCAGATTTGAGGACTTCCCAAACCTCCATGGTTCTGGGGCACCCTACTGAGACTACCACCTATGCCTGAACAAGGCCTTGGACCCAAGGGCAAAGAATGTGAAAAACAAGGGCAAAGAATGAAAACGTAGTCTAGTCTTTAAAGGAATGAACTCTCCTTCCAAGACAACACAGCTCTGATTAGAAATACAGTAGATGGTACAAAAGAATAGAAGACGAAAGAAACCGGGCAAGTTATCCTCATTTGAAAGATGGGACAGTCCGCAAACCTAAAAGGACATATGTCCTTCACTCATCCCTAGGGCTGAAGAGACAGCTAAGGGGGTAAACGCACTTGCTGCCAAGCCTGACCAACAAACTTCAACTCATAGAACCCACATGACAGAGGGAGAGACCCATCTATATTTATCTTCTGACCTCCACATGCACACATACACACACACAATAAATAAAATAATAAATGAGTAAAAGATACACCAAAGAACTAGAGAGAGAAAGAGACTGACTCATAGCCAGGCCTGGCAGCTCACGTCAGTAACCTCAGTTCCCAGGAGGCTGAGGTAGGAAGATTACCAAAAATTTAAGGCCAGCCTGAGTTCCAGGGCAGACTGACAGTATGAGACTGTCTAAAAACAGACAAACAGACAGATAGACAGCCGCCTGAGTCCACTGCTGGGGAGCCTATGCTCGTGGTGCAGTGAACTTACCCTGCCAGCAGTCCTAAGCTGAGGTGTGGGGGCTTGAAGACAGACAAACTCTAAAGCTACACTTAAGAGAAAAAAGTTCCTGAGTGGACTGAGGACGCTGAGGGGAGGACAGAAGAAAGACTATTTATAATGTCTACAGGATTCCACCTCAATTAGAAAAGATGCCTGGGAGGGGCTGGGAGTGGAGTGGAGACAGGTCCAGGCAGAGGAAGGATGCCAGGAAAACATTGGAGGAGAGGTCACAGATGAGAGCTGGAACATGGCCCTGACTCAGGCCCAAGTTCAACTCTGTGGATGTTGTTAAAATGATGGCAGAAGGGGAAACAAAGAAGCGATGAGTCAAGGATGAGCATCTGAGGTCTTGGCTCACAACCACCTCAGCCCTCACACCCCGGGGCCAGAGGGAAGCAGGGCATCAGAGCAGCAGGAGGGTGCACATGTTCTCTGAGCTCAGTTTACCTTGCGCTCCACAAGGAAAGGCCTTGCTCATAACCCACTTCCATCCCCCACTACTTCTGTTTTCCTCTCACAGGACAATCTGAAAAAAGCCTACGTTGAGGTGAGAAGGCCGAAGGCCAGGCTGGGAGCGGGAAGGCAGCGGGAGAGGAATTTTAAGTGGGAGGACTGAGCATCTCACAAGAGGTCAGTTAGACTCCTGACTCGCATCCATTCACTCCCAACACAGCAAGAGGCACAGAGGGCAGGCAGCAAGACAGCCCAGGAAAGCTCAAGCCGCAGAGAGGCAACTGCAGGTCTGAAGAGAGGGGCTTGAAAGCTGGGAGGCTTCAGGTCCTCCCTGACATCTTCCACAAAAAACAAAGAAGAGACTAACACTTAAGTTTATTCAAGATCCCCCAAACTGGGCCTGTATGCAGGCCTGTAATCCCCACTTCTTGGAAGGTGGAGGTATGTAAATTCGAAGTTCAAGACCTGCCTGGGTTAAAGATTGAGTTCAGATATAAGCCAGGGCAGCTTCGTTAAGACCTTATCCCCCAAAAATAATAAAAGACCTAGAAATACACACAGTTCACTGGGAAAGGACTTGTTTAGCATATGCAGTGTTCTATGTTCAATACCCAGCACCACCACCACAACCAACAAAAAAAACCCAACTGTTGTAGGACAATCTTTTTGTACACTGTGAAAATGTGTCTCTGTCAAGGCACCTTCTGACTGGTCTAGTAAAGAGCTGAACGGTCAACAGCTAGGCAGGGGAGGATAGGCAGGACACTGCCAGGCAGAGATAAGAACTCTAGGAAGGGGACTGGAGAGATGGCTCAGTGGTTAAGAGCATTGCCTACTCTTCCAAAGGTCCTGAGTTCAATTCCCAGCAACCACATGGTGGCTCACAACCATCTGCAATAAGGTCTGGTGCCCTCTGCTGGCCTGCAGGCATACACACAGATAGAATATTGTATACATAACAAATAAATAAATAAATACTTTTTTAAAAAAAAGAACTCTAGGAAGGAATCAAGAGAAGTGGAAATTCCCCAACAAGATGCAGGCATACAGTATGGAAGGAGAGGTAACGATCCACACGGCAGAACATAGATTATTATAAATTTAAGTTGTTTTTTTTTTAAAGATTTCTTTATTTATTATGTATACAACATTCTGCCTCAATGTATGATCGCACGCCAAAGGAGGGCGCCAGATCTCAGTACAGATGGTTGTGAGCCACCATGTGGTTGCTGGGAATTGAACTCAGGACCTTTGGAAGAGCAGCCAATGCTCTTAACCTCTGAGCCATCTCTCCAGCCCATAAATTTAAGTTTTAAGAGCTCATTGGGAACAAGTCTAAGCTAAGGCCAAGCTTTCATAATCAATAAGTTTCTGTGTCATTATTCAGGAGAGATAGTCTGACTAAACCCAATTCCTAGACTCTTCTCCCATATTTGTTCATCAGTTCTATGACTAGAGTTGAATCAAGCCAAAAGGGAAGAATAAGAAGTGGGCTTCCAAATCAGTTCTCAAACCCTGAAGAAAGAGAAACCTGCAAACCAGGGCTTCTACTTATTCTGGGAATCAACAACCAATGTGAGCTCCCAAATGAAGGGAAAAGAAGGAAGGGAATAACACTCAGATCACATGTTTGGACTCCAAGTACCTTGCCAAGGCCTCAGGTTATTTTACCCAAACTTCCACTTTCCAAAGTTGCACAAAAGCCTCTCTACTAGGTGAGGCAGCAGAGGACTGAGGCTCAAGAGGCCACAGCCTGTGGAAAGCAAATTCAAGGCCAAGTAACATTCCTGAGGTATCTCAACAGAAGAAAAGAAAGAGCAAGGCAAAGTGACCTGCATTTAATCCCAGCACTCAGGAGGACAGAGGCAAGTGGATCTCTGTGAGTTCCAGGCCAGCCTGGTCTGCACAATGAGACCCTGTCTCAAAGAAAGAATGATTGGAGATGACACTGTTCTTCCTTCTCATTCTAAGCAATGTCTAAGCATGGTATCGATGTCCACATGTGTTCTTCCCAGACCATTCACCCTCACTGCCTTTTACTTACAGTCCCACAGACTCTGACATCATGCAGCCGGCCCCATTCATCTTCATAACTGTCCACCATCATGACGCTGTCATCCTCGCGGCCCAGCTCAGCATTGAGGTGCAGCCTCACCTCCTCACCCAGGGAATGCATACCAACTGCTGGGAAGAGCCCATCTGGGGACATGGGCATGATGGTGGAGCCCACCTGCAGCACAAAGAGAGAGGAGGAAGTTGCCATATGGTTCACTTTCCCACAGCTCATCCAGTTCTCAAAAGGGCACTTCCAAGATGATACAACTAAGAATTATCACACACACTCACACACACACACACACACACACACACACACACACACTCACAGACTGAAGAACAGAGGTCCAGGAGAGTTTAACATTTGGTAAGTGCTCCTTGCCAAGCAAGTTCCATGGAGCCAGAAGTCAAGCCTCAGTCTCTGGACTTGCTGCCAACTCTGCAAACACCTGCACAGGTCACAGCAGCACCTATGCCCACCTGCTAAGGCTGCAAAGGAAGCAACCTCTTGTCTGGCTTGAGAAGCAATCTTCCCCAGCGGTGTGGGAGTAGGAAAGGAGAGGGAAAGAGTTGTGTTTCTTTCTCTCTCTTACCAAAGCCACCACCTCTGAAGAGAAAAGGGTTCAGGGAGTGAAAGAAAGAAAATAAAACCAAAGTACATATTGCCCCAAATATTCAAACCAACCAGGCCCTACAGCTGACACAGCATAGGTTTCCTGGAACTAGAGTTACAGACAGCTGCGAACTGCCATGTGGGGACTTAAAATTGAACCTGGGTCCTCTGGAAGAGCAGCAGTCAGTGCTCTTAACCACTGAGCCATCTCTTCAGCCCAGCTTTTTACTGTTTTATTGAGAATTTCATACATGCACGAGGTTTGATCAAATCCACCCCCCATTCTCTCCCCTCCAATTTCTTCCCTACCTCCCCCACAACCAGGTATCCCTCCTAACTTCCTGTACATTTTTTTTTAAACCCACTGAGTCAACTTAGTGTTGCCTATACGTGCAAGGATATAGAGACATCTTCTGGAACATGAGTAGCTTCCAAGGGCCACATCCCTAAAGAAAACATTTTTAAAGATAGTGCCTCAAGCAACCCAAACTGTCCTTGAACTCACTACATAGCAAGAATGACTTGGAACTCCTGATTCTCCTGCCTCCATTTCCTGAGTGCCCCAGGTACCCTGTTTCTGCAATGCTGGGAACTGAACCCAGAGCCTCAGGCATGCTAGGCAAACACACTACCATGTAAACTACATTCACAAACTCTTCCTTCCTCCAAATCCTGTATCTCTCCCCATGCTGGTTGTAGCTACTTGCCCCTCTAAGCCAAGGACCTGGATCATGTCCCAGCTGCCCAGGGCAGGGAAGAGGTGGCAGGGAACAAAGCACCAGACTCTCCATGGTCGCGCTCACAGATCCTCAGGCAGAGACAAGCCACTGAGCCCTCTCAGACGGTTTCCCACTCACCCGTTTCCCATTCTTGGTGAAGAAGATCTGGGCAGTCTGCACATCAAAGGACACAGGCTCAATGCCACAGCCAATCCGGTCCCCAGAATTGCACTTTGAGCCAAACTGGCGCCCCTTGGCTCGGCCATTGTATAGCCTATGAAGAGAGTGGCACAAGACAAAACTGTGGTACTTGCTTCTACTCAACAACACCTTCTCCACTCTTGATGGCATCCACCTGTGTCCTGGTATTCGCGTCACCCTCTCTCACCCACACACCCACAAGTGTGCCTTACCTACTTAAGATTATGAAAAAACCCAAGATAGGAAGTAGTGGAGAAACCACTCAGAGGCAGGGCAGCTTATCCTCCACATCTAGACTTCAACTTCACAGCAAAGAACCACTCACTTGCCATCATCAGCATGGTAGGCTACGGAGTCGGGCAACCAGCCAGGCTGGTGATCCAAGCTGTAGTACTGAGGGACCAGCCCCACAGCAATGGTGCCCCGAACACCGCTGTCCACAATGGATACCTGAAGGGAAGAGAGCAAGAACAGTTCCCAGGGACAGACAACTGAACGAACTTCAGGGCTCAAAGAGACCCGGGGGTGAGAGGACAGGATCTGCATGAGAGAGCAGGGAAAGGCAGGGCCTCTTTCCTGTGATTATTTAGGCAACCATTCTTGAGCCTTATCTGGGCATGATGGCTTACACCCTTAATCCCAGCACTACAGAGGCAGAGACAGGTGATAGTTCCAGGACAGTCTGGTGTACACGGAGAGACAGAGAGTTTCAGGCCAACATAGGGAGATCCTGTCTCAAAAAAAAAAAAGAAAAGAAAAAAAAGTAGGGGTGGAGCTGGAAAGCTGGCTCATCAGTTTTTTGGTTTTTTGTTTTGTTTTGTTTTGTTTTGTTTTAGATTTATTTATTAATTCTGTATACAGCATCTGCCTGCATCCCTGCAGGCCAGAAGAGGGCACCAGATCTCATTATAGGTGGTTGTGAGCTACCCATGTGGTTGCTGGGAATTGAACTCAGGTACTCTGGAAGAGCAGTCAGTGCTCCTAACCTCTGAGCCATCTCTCCAGCCCCTGGCTCATCAGTTTTAAAGTCCATACTGATCAGAGTTTGGCCCCCATGATCCACATCATAATCACCAGTAACCCCAGGTCTTTGCCAATCTGACACTTCTAACTTCTAGCCTCTGTGGGCACTGACTATATTCACATGCACGCACCCACACATGGGCATTTATAATAATTATAACAATAATAATAATAATAAAGTTAGGCATAGGATCAATTCTGGGCTTCTATTAGGGCAGCAGTTCTTAACCTGTGGGTCTTGACCTCTTAGGAGTCAAGTGACTCTCTCACAAGAGTCACCAAAGAGCAACAGAAAACACAGATATTCATATTACAATTCACAACAGTAGGGCTGGAGAGATGGCTCAGAGGTTAAGAGCATTGCCTGCTCTTCCAAAGGTCCTGAGTTCAATTCCCAGTAACCACATGGTGGCTCACAACCATCTGTAATGAGGTCTGGTGCCCTCTTCTGGCCTGCAGGCATACAGACAGAATATTGTATTCATAATAAATAAATAAATATTAAAAAAAAACACAACAGTAGCAAAATTACAATTATAAAGTAGCAATGAAAATAATTTTATGGTTGGGGGCCACCACATCATGAGGAAATGTAATAAAGGGTTGCAGCGTTGGGATGATTGAGAACCACTAAACTAGGAAAGTGAGACACGGGTCAAAGTGTACGTAGGCCAGGGGACAGCAGAACACAAGGGCAAGGGAGGTGACACCCAAGGCACCTGTCTCTCAGACCACGAGTCAGGCTGTCCTTCACCCTTCTCCCAAAGGAACATTGATGGAAAACTGAAAAGGCCAGGTCATAAATCCAGGAGAAGAGCTCCTTGGAACATGACATATTCACTCCACATCAGCAACCCCATCACCACACCCTGGTTCCCCAGCTTTGCCCATCTACTGCTTGATCACCTCAAAATAATTGCTGTCCTTGGTCAGGGGTCGAGATGCCACATAGCAGCCAACTTCACCAGAATTTCCATGGTAACTAAAGGAATACAGAAAAATTCTATGAGCAGGCAAACCCAACCTTGTGAAACACAGAGAACTCACAGCAGACTTTAGAAAATCGGCACATAGCCAGGCATGGTGGTATACACCTTTAATCCCAGCACGTGGGAGGCTGCAGGAAGAGAAGTTCTGAGATTGGGGCCAGTCTGGTCATAGACTCTATAAGAGTAAGGTCTAGGGCAGCAGGACTATACAGAGAAACCATGTTTTGGAAAAGAAAGATGGGGGGTAGGAAGGAAGGAAGGACAGAGGGAGGAAGGAAGGGAGTGAGGAGGAGGGAGGGAGGGAAGGAAGAAAGGAAGGACTCTGTGTGTGCACATACACAAGGTACTTAAGGTCACTAATCCTTCCCACTACTCCTAGCCAGGGTTCAACCCACACTAGATCAATACAGTCTAGTTTCTTCATTTTCAGGAGGTAAAAAATATACAGCCTTCCTTAATTGTACTTTAGGGGGTCCCACAGTCTTGTCTAACCTCAGTCCCTTCCTCTTGTTGCAACTTCAGCCTTGCCTTCAGCCCTGTCCTCAGAGGAAGCAGAGAACAACTGATTTCCTGCCTCTGTCAAAGGACTTCAGACTGGAAGAGTCTCTCCGTCCTTAGATTTCAGCTTTCTTTCCCTCAGGCTAAATAATGCTACTTCCTTCTCCCTTTAGATGACAACAGGCAGGAAGGAGTCAGGGGATGTTTAAGACAAATGAGAGAAAAATACAAACCAAAGTGCTAGAGTCACAGAGTGGGTGATTGTGTCCCTATAGAACTGGCACTCCCCAGCCACTCCCTGTGGAACCCAGTCTGTGAAATGTAGGCAGAAGGGGACTCCGACCCTCCGACACCTGCCGTGGGAACTTCCCAATCAGAACATGTCCCTGACAGAGCAGAAGACAGTGAGCCAAGACAGCTGAGGTGGCATGTGCCTGTAACCCCAGCTTTTGGAAAACTAGTCTTAGGGCAGCCTGCCTGTCACAAAAACAAAATAAAACAGACCCACTGGTGAGACGCTCAGTGGTCCGACCTGATCTGAGAACACTTCCTCATGTTGTCCTTCAACAGCTATCCCCTACAGACACACTAAATAACACCCAGGACAACCTGAGTAACCCAGTGACAAGAGGCAGAAAGTGGCACAGAGGCCACTGGGATGCCCCTCAGTGCAGCACAGGGTGCTCTCTCTAAAACACCTGTGTCCCAGCTAAGACCTGGAAAAAGACTGGCAAGGACAAGTGGAACCATTTCCCTACACTCACCTCAAAGTGTCACCATCCACAAGGATATGCTTGAACCTCTCCTGATATCGGAAGGCCCGGACCTCTCGAATCTCCCGAATCCTCCTTCGCCAATTCAGAAACCGGTAGTGCAAGTTGAGGTCATCCATCTTGTTCATGAGAACAAACCTAAGAGAACAGAAAAGACCAAGAAGGAAGTAGGCTCAGCATAGACTAGCTCAGCCTGTTCAATCTTGAATGTGCAGAGTGTCCCAGATTTGAGACGAGATATCTAATTCCAGTCTTTGTTTTGTTTTGTTTTTTTGAGACAGGATTTACTCTGTAGCTTTGGAGCCTGTCCTGAAACTAACTCTTGTAGATCAGGCTGGCCTCAAACTCACAGAGATCCGCCTGCCTCTGCCTCCCAAGTGCTGGGATTAAAGGCGTGAGCCAACACCACCCAGCTCAATAACTCCAATCTTAGCCACTCAGGTAACAGGTACTTATAGGACCTTTACCATGTGCACTGTCATTGAAGCTAGGAACAAAGCTATGTGCAAAATAGATGGGATTGAGAAAGCGTACATTGGGGACTTAACAGCACACCTGAAAGCTTTAGAAAAAAAAGAAGCAGATGTGCCCAGAAGGAGTAGAAGACTGGAAATAATCAAACTGAGGGCGGAAATCAACAAAATAGAAACACAGAAAACAGTCCAAAGAATCAATGAAACAAAAAGTTGGTTCTTGGAGAAAATCAACAAGATCGACAAACCCCTATCCAAACTAATTAAACAACAGAG
>NW_026068223.1:521044-538331 GCF_014885135.2 Alexandromys fortis
GTGGGGAAGAGACAGAAATCTTTAATAAATAAAAAAAAAAGGAGAAAAAAGTATAGATGTTCTCACAGAGTTTCCAATCATGGGCATGAGGAAGCATAGCAGGTAATAAGCAGAAATGGCCATTTTAGCCAGAGGAAAACAGAGAGATGTAGCAGACAGTGGATGGGGACAGTGTCAGAAGTACTGCATGTAAGCTGGAGGGGAAAGAGGCAATATGAGAGTACAAGAAGAAGCAGTCGTCGAGGCACAGGCCCTTGGGTAGAAAAAAGTGTCTGGTAGAGAAAGACAGAAGGTGAATAAGGCTAAGGACTATCCAGTCAGCAGTTAAGTTTTATTTTAGGATAGTGAGAAACCTCTGTGACATTTTAAGTGAGAAACAGTATGATTTTAAAACATATAAAATCTTGCTGGGTATGACGGTACTTGTCTTTAGTCTGAGCAGTTTTTAAATTTTTTTTATTATCTTTCTGTGAATGGGTGTTTTCCTGCATGTATGTCTGTGCATACTGTATATGCCTGGTGCCTTCGGAGACCAGAAGAGGGTATCAGATCATCTGGAACTGGAATTGCAGACAGTTGTGAGCTGCCATGTGGAAACTGAATCTGGGAATTGAACCCTGGGACCTCTGGGAGAGAAGCCAGTGCTTTTTTTTTTCCGGGGTGTGTGTGTGTCAAGACAGGGTTTCTCTGCGTAGTCCTCCCTGTCCTGGAACTCACACTGTAGACCAGGCTGGCCTCGAACTAGCAGAGATCTGCCTGCCTCTGCCCCCCGAGTGCTAGAAAGGTGTGTGCCACCATGCCCAGCAAGCCAGTGCTCTTAACCACCAAGCCATCTCACCTGCCCATAATCCCAGCACCTTTTGTTTTGTTTTTGTTTTGTTTTGTTTGTTTATTTTGTTATTTTGAGACAGAATTTCTTCATTTATTCCTGGCTGTCCTGGAACTCACGCAGTCTGTAGACCAGGCTGGCCTCAAACTTGCAGAAATCCACCTGCTTCTGCCTCCAGAGTGCTGGGATTGAGGTCATGTGCCAATCATTCTAGCCTGGCAATCATTCTAGCACTTTTAACCCCAGACGGAGGCAAATGGATCTCTGAGTACTAGAACAGTCTGGTCTACATAGTGTATGCTAGGCCAGCCAAGGCTACATAGTGAGGCCTTGTCTCAAACAAAAGAAAAAAGAACCTATCAGCCGGACAGTGGTGGCCTAAATCCCAGCACTCGGGAGGTAGAGGCAGGAGGATCTCTGTGAGTTCGAGGCCAGCGTGATCCAGGCTCCAAAGCTACAGGGAAACCCTGTCTCGAAAAACCAACCAAACAAACAACAATTAACCCCCATTCCCTACTGCAGTGTGACAGCAGTTCAGAGGGTGACAGCCACCAAAATGGCAGCAGCGAAGGAGAAAAGGAATGGGACTCTCTTGGTATTTAGACAACCCTCAAGGCCAATAAATGAATGAATGAATAAAATTTTCCAGAGAGTCAAAAGTGGGAAAAGAATGGAGAAATCTTTTCTTCACACCCCCAAACACCTGGCACGGCGCCCCCCCCACACACACAGTAGATGCTTAGCAAACCTAGGCTAAGCTCAGTTCGAAACCAGTGTGCACATCTGGACTGTTCAGAGGGAGCTGCAGACCACACATGCTCCAGCCGAGGCGACACCTGTGGCACAGCACCAGGGCTCCCCTTCCGGGCCCCGGGCCAGGACTTAAACCCAGGTAGAAGCTGGAGCCCCAGACTTGAAGACTCGGATCTTGGAGAACGCGGTAGCCTCAGCCCCGACCAGCAGCAGCCGCGCTGGGTCCTGGCGCTGCCTCAGCACCGTCGGTCACTCAGGGGAGACCCAGGGGCCACCCGGCCTGAACCTGTCAGTGCGGCTCCGCCCGGTCTCCACAGGCCCCGCACCGAGGGAGCGTGCGCGGCGGGAGGAACACTAGTGACCAGCGCCCCGGCCCCGCCCCTGAGCCCGGAGCCATCTTCCAGGACCCCCGCCTCGAGATCTGCAGGGACCGAGGCCTCCGGGACCCCGCCCCCGATCCCCGCCTACCGGGGCCGCCGCGTCCTCCTCATCCATAGGCCTCTCAGCTCCGCGCTGTAGCTCTTCGGCCGCCGCCACCACACACATCCGGGTCCCCGCCCTTCCTATGCTCTGCGAGGCCCGCCCCCCACGCCAAATCTGACCAATCTGCAATGGTTTCTGTAGACGGACACTCACATCAACCAATCGCAGGGCTCAAGCTGTATGGGGCGCGGCCCGGTAAACCGGGTACCTACACTCGGCAGCGTCTGAGGAACCTTGGTGTTGGGAGGGTGGGGGAAGCGACTTGGCGGCCGGGACGCCACCGTGGGCGCCAGGAGCTCCGGGAGGCGATCAAGGGGCGGCTCCCTTAGGGCGGAGCAGGTCACTGTGCCCGCGCAAGCGTCGCAGTATTAGAGCAAGAAGTGATGTTTTACTGGTGTGTCTTTTGGTCCCGGTAACTACCTTCGGGGTGGGGGACAGGGTTCTTAAAATGACCTCATTTTTACGCGTGAGCAACCACAGGCCGAGCTCCACAGCGGCCGCGCTCGGCTGATTCATGTTTTCTTCTCTCCAGAGCGCCACTTTGCATCAAATTCGTTCATTCCAGGAAGGACGTTCCAGAACAGGAGAGAACTTAAGAGGCAAAAAGCACAGTGAGATGGAACCCAGTGCTGTTTGGGAACAGAGGACTTGGTGGGAAAATTAGGTCAGGTCAGAAGATACTGGAAAGGACACTTAACCTTTATCTCGCATCTCCTATAAAAGCTGTAGTTGCCTTTGGGAGGAATTTGGAATCTTGGATGACTTTCATATTTTGCTCCCGAGACTCACCCTCTGTCTTTAGTACCCTGTGTCAGAAACATGAACAAACATATTCGTGTATTTACACTTCGGAATTTATTGAATATCAATAAATTAACAAGTTATGTCGGTTTCATTGGCCACAATTTACATGAATAATGGGCTTTTAGCAAGCTCAGGTTTTTTTACTTCAGTATTAATCACTAACTCTTAGGACACACTTTCCACATCATGTGTATACATATGTAGGTTATGCTGTGGCGACAAAAGGGTTAAAGAAGCCCCAACATAATTCAAAAGTTCAGAGGCCTTGCTAGGGACAGAGAGAGCTACCAGATTACTGAAAAGTTACCCCGCAGCCAGAGGACAGACCCAGCTAGAAGGCTGCTGGAGATGCAGCCTGGAAGGCAGCCACCGCTGCTGCTTTAGCGCCAAGCAGCAGGTCACAGGGCTGAGTCCAGCCTCAGGGGCAAAAATACAGGGCTGGATTTGGGTGAACTGACGGACAAACAGTGATCTGAGTAGGTTTCATAAGCAGGGGACCTGAGCTGAGGGAACTAAAGCTCTGGGGACAGGCACACACACAGGGTGGGGACCTTGTCATCACAGTGTTAGATGTCCTCCTTATTATGGGGTCCAGCTGAGGGTATTGCACCCTTTCTAGGTCTGAGTATATTTGATAGGTTCAGCCTGGTGATACGTAAGTGATTTTAATACACCTACTGAGCATATGTTCTCCATCTATTATACTTGGATACATTTAGACGGTGGGACTTTTCACTTTTTTAAAAGTAATTTATTTTATGTGCCTTGCCTGCATATATATCTGTGCACCATACGTGAGAGTCACAGACAGTGTGAGCTGCCGTGTGGATTCTAGGAACTGACCTTGGTCCTCTGGAAGAGTAGTCAGTGCTCATAACCGCTGAGCCATCTCTCCAGTGCAACCTTTCACTGAGGAATAAATTATGAAGCTAGGTCTCATGAGTGGTGCTGATGGTGTGTGTGTGTGTGTGTGTGTGTGTGTGTATGTGTGTGTAGAGCCGTCTTCCTTTGCAATCACACTAGAGCCAAGGCAGACAAAGCCTGAAGCCACTGCCTTACACAATGTAGAATAACCTAAAGGCAAGCACAGCCTAATCCCAGTGCCCTCTTCTGCAGCACCTCGTTTATTTATGTATTTTTAAGTGTCAGGTGTGGTGAAATGCACATTTACTAATTTGGTTTTTTTTTTTTTTTTTTTTTTTTTTTTTGGTTTTTTGAGACAGGGTTTCTCTGTGGCTTTGGAGCCTGTCCTGGAACTAGCTCTGTAGACCAGGCTGGCCTCGAACTCACAGAGATCCGCCTGCCTCTGCCTCCCGAGTGCTGGGATTAAAGGCGTGCGCCACCATCGCCCGGCTTACTAATTTGTTTATTGGACTGGGTGGGGGTGCATGGCTGGCTTGGCCTATGTGTATAGCTCAGAGGACAACTTGCAGGACTTGGTTCTTTCCTTCCACCAGGTGGGGCCAGGGGTTGAACAGAGGTCTTCAGGTTTGGCAACAAACGCCTTTCTCCTCTGAGTCATCTCACCAGACCTAGCACCTCATTTATTCAGATCAGTGTGGTGTGTGTGTGTGTGTGTGTGTCATTGTGTCTCGTCTCCCTCCAAGCTCAGAATAATCCCTGAGCATGAATAATAAAAACTCAGACAGATATACAACCTGAAGATGAGAAAAGCAAAAGCAGCCACTAGAGAGCTCTTACTTCTTTGAAATCTTCAGACTTAAAAAAAGCGAGTTACTGTCTCATCCTGCCTTATATTCCTCTCTGGTGCTGGGGTTAAAGGCGTGCACCACCACCACCACCCAGCCTCTATGGCTGACTAGTGTAGCTGCTGGGATTCAACGCATGTGCCACCACTGCCTGACTTGTATGATTGACTAGTGTGACTGTTTTGCACTGACCTTCAGGCAAGCTTTATTTATTAAAATACAAATGAAATATATTACTACATTTCCCTTTTTTGTCTAAAATAAAAAAGAAGGCTAGAACTAATATAAGAAAAACTATATACATTAAGTTCAATAACTACATATAATATATACAGTCAATAAATGCATCAGCAATGTCTAGTCCATTTGCATTTGACAAATTCAGAGAAAATACTCCATTATCTATCTTATCTTGCTGAGTCCAAAATCTTGCACCTAATTTGTTTTCTATCATAACTTGCTTTCTGCATCAGGTAAACAGGAAAACTACAACTATAACTATCTAGTCTTCAACTCCCTCAGAGACCCAAGAAGGAAATAATTTTAACTGAATAAGCAGAAAATGTGAGCACGCGACTTCCAAAAATTGTGAGAAATGACAAAAACAGCTGACTGCATGAACAGTCACCCAAAGTTCCTCTGCAACACTGGGGTATGCACTTTGAGCCTACAGCCTAGAATGCCTGACAAACATCCAAAGGGGCTACACCAGCTTGCATTCCCACCAGCAATGCAGAAATGTTCCCTTTTACCCACAACCTCTCCAGCATAAGTTGTCATGAGTGTTTTTGATCTTGGCCATTCTTACAGGTGTAAGATGGAATCTCAGAGTTGTTTTGATTTGCATTTCTCTGATGACTAAGGATGTTGAACATTTCCTTAAGTGTCTTTCAGCCATTTTAGATTCCTCTGTTGGATGTCAGTGTGGCAATTTCTCAGAAAATTTAGGAAACAATCTTCCTCAAGTCCCAGTAATACCACTTTTGGGGATATATCCAAAGGATGCTCAATCATGGCACAAGGATATGTGCTCAACTATGTTCATAGCAGCTTTGTTTGTCATATCCAGAATCTGGAAACAACATAAATGATCCTCGACTGAAGAATGGATAAGGAAAATGTGGTACATTTACACAATGGAGTACTACACAGCAGAAAAAATAACAACAGCTTGAATTTTGCAGAAAAATAGATGGAGCTAGAAAACATTATTTTGAGCGAGGTAACCCAGACACAGAAAGACAATTATCACATGTACTCACTCATAGGTGGTTTTTAAACATAAAGCAAAGAAAGCCAGCCTACAAACCACAATCCCAGAGAATTTAGACAACAATGCGGACAGTAAGAGAGACTTACAGAGATATAATCTACATGGGAAGTAGAAAATAGAAAAAGACAAGATTGCCAGGCGGTGGTGGCGCACTCGGGAGGCAGAGGCAGGCAGATCTCTGTGAGTTCGAGGCCAGCCTGGTCTACAAGAGCTAGTTCCAGGACAGGAACCAAAAAGCTTTGGAGAAACCCTGTCTTGAAAATCCAAAAAAGAAAGAAAAAGCAAAAGAAAAAGACAAGATCTCTTGAGTAAATTGGGAGCATGGAGACCTTGGGGGAGGGGGGAGGCAGGGAGGGGAGTAGAGAAAAAATGTAGAGCTCAATAAAAATCAATAAAAAATGTAAAAAAAACCTCACATGGTACTCCATTAACGTGTAGCATATTAATCAAATCAATTAGTTTGTTTTTAAAGATGCAGTGGATCAACAAACGGCAACACTAAATTCCTTGGGAGCACAATCTCCATTGTGTCCACATCTTCCAGTTACAGTCATGTAAGCAGGTGTTCTGTAAATATATTTAATAATTTCATGTAAAAATAGCTACATCTGTTTTTATTCATTTAACTACACAAAGCAGTTTACAGATCTCCACATGCTACTTTTTGTTCACTGATCATTCCTAACTCCCAGAGCGTGACTCTGCTCCATTCTCAGCTCTCCTCTCACTGGTGTCCTCAAGGCAAGCGGAATCTAGAACACGTAAGTACACACATATACACACATGCACCTCCCTGCTCCTCCACCTTGGGCTCTCTGCCTGTGTTCCCTACCATCCCTCCCAGCCCTTGTGGAGATGATCTTTTTATACAGTGTGATGATGTGTTTCTGTCCTTCCTCACCTGCCTAAGGCTCCTTCTCAATAAAGAGCTGAATGGCCAATAGCTAGGCAGGGGAGGATAAGTGGGACTTCCAGGAAGAGATAGAAACTCTGGAAAAGAATCTGAGGCACAAGAGATTCACCAGCCAGATGTGGAGGAAGTCATACAGTTGTGAGGAGAGAGTCAATGTGGCAAAACTCAGATTTTATAAACAAGTTAATTTAAGTTTTAAGAGCTAGTTGGGAATAAGCCTAAGCTAGGGTCAAGCTTTCATAATTAATAAAAACTCTGCACATCATTATTCAAGAGCCAGTGACATATAAAAAAGGCCTGTTCTGCCTGCATGGTGGTGCATGCCTTTAATCCCAGCACTCAGGAGGCTGAGGCAGAGGCAGACGGATCTCTGTAAATTCGAGGCCAGCCTGATCTACAGAGTGAGTTCTAGGATAGTCAAGACTATCCCTGTCTCAAAAAAACAAAACAAACAAAAGGTATAAAGATACAAAATGGCCACACAGATGGTCAAGAGGTGGCAGAATCCAGAATGGGTTTAGTTCCCTTGAGCCTAAAGCTTGGAGACTTGGGAAGGAAATTATCTTTGAAAAACCAATTATGGGCAGTGGTGGCGCACACCTTTATTTTTTTTAATTTATTTATTTAATACACATTTGACTTCATATATGTCTGTATGAGGGTATAGGCCCCCTGGATCTGGAGTTACAGACAGTTGTGAGCTGCCATGTGGGTGCTGGGAATTGAACTCTGGTCCTCTGGAAGAGCATCCAATGCTCTTAACCACTGAGCCATCTCTCCAGCCCTGGCACACACCTTTAATCCCAGAACTCAGGAGGCAGAGGCAGGCAGATCTCTGTGAGTTCGAGGCCAGCCTGGTCTACAAGAGCTAGTTCTAGGAAAGGCTCCAAAACTACAGAGATACCCATTCTCGAAAAAAAAGAAAAAGAAAAACCAATTATGCCTCCCTTAACGTCCCTTTATCAGACACAAGATGAGAAGCTGCAGGGGAAGGTGACCCAGCTAGCTGGCTGAACTGGCGTTCACAGAGCTCCACCCTCAGGGTTAAGATGCTGAGTGAGAGCTGAGCTCTGTGGTGAGGGGATGCATGTGGAGCACCCCAATGCTTTTGAGAAGAGCCCATTACTTAACCAGGACAGCACGTCAGCAGGACAGGCAATGGTGGGAAACAGGCTGGACTCCAGCTATGGCTATCCCAACAGGCCTGCTCCAGACCTATGTTCTCTCCCTGCCCAGGTATGCAGCCTTCTTGTCAAACTTAGAGCTGAAAATAGTTCAGGCAGTCCTTTCCCTCTACCCCGCGTTATCCAAAGGACGTCGGTGCCTGGGGATGCATGGACGTGTGAGATTGAGCTTCAGTAATGAGAAATGTGTGGTGTGTGACAGGAGTCCCTCCCAAGTGTACGGGCAAACCTACATCATAGGCCGAGGCCAATTTCCAGGTCAGCCCTGGTACCAGCTTCTCCGCAAAGATTCTCATGCAGACTCCACACGCTGTGCTAAGGCAGATGGCATCCCAAAAGGAGAACTAGCAGAATTGAAGGACTTCTCTCCTCAGGGAGACTTGTACCCCGGCAGGAACAGTCCTGCATCTCTGGACACTCACACCTGAAGGATGAAGAAAGGGGACGTTCCTGCCATTCCCGCCAAAATAAGTGGATTCCTGCACTGTGCAGTGGTGCAGAGAGGGACCAAGACAGCCCTGGGAGCAGAGAACCACAGGAAGGGAAATTGGGGAGGGACAGGACGCAGTGGTGGGTGCTAGGCATTAGTGGAACACGGGGGTCCTTCAAAAGACTCACTGAGACCCCAGCAAGGAGTCGTTGTCCTCCTTCCCAGCCTTCCATAGACTTTTTCACATATTCAGAAGCAGGGAACATGAATCCATTAAGAGAGGCCCTAGCCAGAAGCATTTGCAGTGGAAGAATAAATAAATAAGAGGGATAAAAGTTTGGATAGGAACCACGCTCTCTACTCTGGGTCAGAACACAGAAAGCAGGCTCCAGGACCTTGGTGGAAGATAGCTGTCACTTTTTCCTGCTCTGTATCTGTATCTCATGGTAACGGGAAATCATCACTTTCCAAAAAAAATGCTGCTAGTCTTAAAATCTCAGAGTAGCCAGGGGAGGTTCTTTTTATTTTTGTATTTGCTTAAAAAGCTCAGGAAGTCCTTGCTAATGTTCTTGCTTGGGGGCCCAGCATTTACTCTTAGTCACTGCCCAGAGCCCTTGTTTTAGGAAAGAATGAGATTGCTGTTGCGTAACTCAGAATTGTGTGTGTGTGTGTGTGTGTGTGTATGTGAGAGTGTGTGTGGGGTGTGTATGTGTGAGTGTGTGGGGTGTGGGGGTGGGGATGTGAGTGTGTGTGTGTGTGTCTGTATGTTTGTGTGTGAATGGAGCAATCCTTCTTCTTCCTTGAGACTTTAAGGTAGTACTGGGGACTGGCTCACCCATGCCTAGGGATGATTGGCCCATTGGTGACCGCCAGGCAAATGAACATAGAGAGACTGAAATCCCCTGGTCAGTCCCTCCCCCAACCCTGTGGGCACAGACCAATCTGAGGAATCCAGAGAGAGAAAGGAGAGTAAGGAGGGACAAGCTAACCTCAAGGACAGAGAGGCAGTGAGGACTGGCCAGACGACCATCCCTAAACACATCTAGAGTATGATTCCCTGCTTTTCCCCACACCCCCCAGGATCAGGATCCCCTTCCCTGCCACTGCATTTCTCATAATCCTCCTCATTTCCCTGCGGCTCCCCAGCCTTTTTATCTTCCCAAAAGACTAGGGATGGAGTCTCTCGATTTTTTTTTTCCACAGACACAGGCCAGGAGACTTCGTCCCTTTCTTCCTAGGTCTGCTTCTTGACGATGGTAGGAGCTTCTGCCCAGAGGCCAATTGGGTCTCTTCTAGTGTTTATCCCCCAGCATGATTCCTTTTGGGTTCACACTTAGCCCTCAGCCTTCCATTCCGAAGGGGTTTCTATCGGTCCTTCATCTTCCTGTGCAAACAGGCGTGCTAACTGGATTTCAGGGTTCACTGTCCTTCCCTGCACTCCTCCCTATCCCACAGCCCCTTCAGCCAGATGAACAGCTCCCAAATTCTGGGCGAGATTCCCAGGAACAAAGCAAGAAAAAAAATCAGAACAATTTGGGAAGTAAACAGCAGCTGAGGGGAGAGCCGGATGGACCCAGGTGGGTGGCCCTCCAGTCCACCCGGTTTAGGGAATGAGACCCTGCCCTCTTTCCCTCCCGCTTCACCTGGCTTTCAAGGGAGGGGTTTTTAAGGGCTGCTTCTTAAAGCAGAGGAGCAACGGCCCCGCAGCAGCCACATTACACTCTGGAAGGAGTGCACTGGGCAAAAACACTGACCATGACCCGAGACAGGCTGCCGCCTCTACCGCTGCTGTTGTTGCTAACCCTGTTACTCGCTGCCGGCTCAGGGTCGGGGGTGCAGACCAACTGTCGTGGGGGCTGCGTGGAGGAGGAAGATGCAGGGTCGCATGCAGAGGGCTGTGCAGAAGCCGGGGGTTGCCTCCGGAGAGAAGGGCAACCGTGCGGGGTCTACATCCCTAAGTGTGCCCCAGGACTGCAGTGCCAACCGCGAGAAAACGAAGAGACACCTTTGCGGGCTCTGCTGATGGGCCAGGGCCGCTGTCAACGCTCCAGGGGGCCGTCGGGTGAGTTCACGTCCCACTCCGCCTTCCACCTGCCCACCTGAGACAGACGTTAGTCTCTCCTGGCAGGAATCTGGATCGATGCAGGTGGGCAACTTCGAGCCTGTGGGACCGGCCCATTGATCCCTCCCAGGCCTTGAGCGGACCATGAAGTGGAAAGATCAGGGAACAGCTTTGAGGCTGCATGTGGCTAGGGACACCTGAGAATGAGGGAAACCGGACTCCCCACTCTCCCTTTCCCTATTTCTTTTCTCCTGAGGGAAAGGCACATGTAGGAGGAGGCTGCAGAGTTTCAGTTTTAGCTATCTCCACCACTCTAGTGGCCCACGCTGAGACAGGACCTAGATTCCAAACGGAGGAGGAGGAAAGGGAACCTCAGACTCCAGTTCCACACGTTGGCAAATACCTCCTGCTCCTCGTTCTGTGCCAGTGTTGGAAGTACCTGATCCCTGAAATCTAGAAGAAAAGATACTGAGTCAGTCTAGACTGGGGAGAGTGGACAGACCCTGGAGGGCCTGGAGAGAGCCAGAGAGGTGGGAAAGAAGAAATCTGCCAAATCAGCCTTGTTATTTAAACCTGGTCAGAACTGAATGCCCCCCTCTGCCCCACCCTACCCCAGGGATGAGCCCAAGAGACTGAGTCATTGGGCGGGTGGGAACAGAGTGAGTCAGCACTCAAAAGATGGGGGGTGAGGAGGGAACTGGACGCTGGAAGATAGGAAGAGTCCTTGGGTCTTCCATAGAAAGGGATGATAAATGAATTCGGATCACTGGTATTGCATGCATGTAATTCGGGCACCTAGGGGGTATAGGCAGGAAGGTCAATCAGCATCATCTTTGGCTACATGGTATTAGGCACCCTAAACTACATGGGACCCTATCTCAATTGTGGACACATTCTCTCTGTCTCTGTCTGTCTCTCATACACACACACTCACATATGTGCGGGTGTTGGAATCCCATTCTTTAGTGTCAGAGCTCAGGCTTCTAGCACTCCTCTCAGAAGGTGTGTTTTGGTTGAAAACGGCAATTTGAAGCATCACCACAGTTTGGCACTAAATGCATGGAGTGAGGTACAAAGTCTGAGGAAGACGTGGTACCCAGGGAATGAGGACTGAGAAGACTGCAGAGGGAGTGGAGAAAAGAAAAAGTATGAGAATTTATCTTTGGCACGCTGCCGTTTTTCCCCAGCCTTTTCCTAGCCCTGACTTCTTTCGCCCCTTCCCAGTCCTGAGCTCTCCTGAGAGCACCCAGAACCTCTCCAGGACTGGTGCAGCCTGAAGTTTCGAAGCCTCTAATTTCCTGCCCCTTTGCCATCTTCAATGCGTCCTGGTTAGGGTTGAATCCAGATGCTCCTTCACCACTAGAGGTGAAAAGGCCCTCAAAGTAACTATATATCAGGCCTGGGAGGGTGGACGAAGTCACTGGAGGGGTCACAATAGGGACACACATTCCTTTGGGTTCCTTTGGACAACCTCCCCCCCACACACAGTTCTTCTCTCCATCTCCCTGGCTTGGTGTGCCCTCTTCTGGCCTCCAGTGGAATAGGCAAGTCTTTTCACAGAAGGTCTAAAAGTGCTTTGTGTTAGCTTGAGCTTTTGCTTTCCAAAATGCTCTCTCTTATAAGACTTAAAATGGCTCTGGAGGGCCAGGCAGTGGTAGCCTATGCCTTTAATCTAAGCACTCAGGAGGCAGAGACTGGTGGATCTCTGTGAGTTCAAGGCCAGCCTGGACTACAGAGCTAGTTCCAGGACAGCCAAGCAAGCCTACACAGAGAAACCCTGTGGGGCCGGGGCGGGGGTGGGGGGGTGGGGGCAAGGGGAGCAGTTGCTCTGGGAAATATTATCCATAGGATTTTACCTTTATTTCACATGTGTGGGTGTTTTGCCTGTATCTGTTTCTGTGTATCACATGGGCCCCAAAAGTGAGACAAAATGAGGATGCTGGAAATCAAACTCTGGTCCTCTGGAAGAGTAGCCAGTGCTCTTAACAGCTGAACAGTCTCTTCAGCCCCTGCTGAGTAGACCAGACTGGCCTTGAGTTTGTGGCAATCCTCTTGCCTAAGCCTTCCAAGGGCTGGGATTATAGGTGTACACCACATGCTATAGTAGTAATAGAATGATGAGCTCTTTGTTATTATTATTATTATTATTATTGAGACAGGGTTTCTCTGTGTCTTTGGAGCCTGTCCTGGAACTAGCTCTGTAGACCAGGCTGGTCTCTAACTCACAGAGATCCGCCTGCCTCTGCCTCCCGAGTGCTGGGATTAAAGGCATGCGTCATCATCGCCCGGCTGCTGAGCTCTTTGGACTTTTGGAGGGCCGGCCACCCAGCTCCCAAATGAATCAATCACACATGGAGGCTTATTCTTAGTTGTAATCATACGGCCTTAGCTTGGCTTGTTTCTCGCCAGCTTTCCTTAAACTTATATTATCCCGTCTACTTTTTTGTCTCTGGGCTTTTCCCTTTCTCTTACTTCCTTAAATCTTATTCTTCCTCTGTGGATTGCTGTGTAGCTGGATGGCTGGCCCCTGGTGTCCTCCTCCTTCTCGGGCTGCTACTTCTCCAGAACCTCTTCTCCCAGTTTTCACCTTCTATATATTCTCTCTGCCTGCCAGCCCCGCCTACACTTTTTCCTGCCGTGCTATTGGCTTTCAGGTTTTACTAGACCATCAGGTGTTCTAGACAGGCAAAGTATCACAGCTTCACAGAATTAAACAAATACAACATTAAAAAAAGTAACTCCTGGGGGCTGGAGAGATGGCTCAGAGGTTAAGAGCACTGACTGCTCTTCCAGAGATCGTGAGTTCAATTCCCAGCAACCACATGATGGCTCACAACCATCTATAATGATATCTGGTGCCCTCTTCTGGCCTGCAAGCATACATGGAAGGAATGTTGTATACATAATAAATAAATTTTTTTAAAAAAGTAACTCCTTAAAATAACTTCTCCAACATCATACCCACAGAATAATTATTTTTTAGA
The DNA here is from genome assembly GCF_014885135.2 of Alexandromys fortis. Lineage (NCBI taxonomy): Eukaryota > Metazoa > Chordata > Mammalia > Rodentia > Cricetidae > Alexandromys > Alexandromys fortis. The sequence goes on from NW_026068223.1 coordinate 534,469, forward strand.
GGAAGAAATAGCAGCCAGAGTAAGACTAGGAGAAAAAAGCTGGCTACTTTTAGTTCATAAATCCAGCAGTTGCTCTCACTTTAACCAGCAGAGAGGGACCAAGGCTATTGCAGAGCTAGTCTTTGGCCTTGGCCGACTTCTGATTTCTTCTCCCCTTCTTCCTGTGGCCACAGAGGAGACTATAAAAGAAAGGAAACCCCATGGAGGTGCCTCCCGCCAACGTGATACAAGCCACAGAGACCGGCAGAAGAATCCAGGGACCTCCACCACCCCTATAAGGCCCAATCCAGGGGCTGTTCAAGACACTGAGATGGTGCGTGTAGGGTTGGCAGGGAGGCAGCAGGCTGGAGATTTCCACTGGAGACTGCTCCACAGACTTAAGGAAGTCTGGACCAGGCAGGTTCCTGCAATTCTGAGCACCGTCCCCACCCACCCCTGTTCCTCTCTAGGGTCCTTGCCGCAGACACTTGGATTCCATACTGCAAAACCTCCAGACTGAGGTCTTCCGAGGGGGGTCACCCGGGCTCTATGTGCCAAATTGTGACCTCAGAGGCTTCTACAGAAAGCAGCAGGTAAAAGAGGCCTCCTCTCCTCTGTGCTAGGTCCCTGGCAGGAAGTGAGAAGGGGTACTTAACAAGTGGCAAACAAAGATACAGAAAGGATGCTTTGGTCTGCTGGTACATGATGGAAAGCTAGGAGCGAGTTCCTGTTTCAAAAACACAAACAACAAACCAGGACATCCACATAAGCTACTTCCCCTGCCTTTTGGGATCTTCCAACTTGAAGACCCACATAGACATGAAAAGAATCAGGAAGCTTGTAACTGCAAGGCCTGCCTGGCCTACAAACTTACTGAGCTTCCGTCTCAAAATAAATAGTAAAATAAAAAGAAATATGATTTGAAAGAAAAGAAACCGTCAAAGGTCAACTATTTCAGTAGAAGACCCAAAGTGGCCTCTCCACAGAGGCCTTGCCATGGCTGTCAAGTGAAAGCCCTCTGGAGGCATATGCGCTGTTGAAGTCCAGGCCGCACTTTCTGACTCAGCCCTCTTGGCTGAGAACACCCATTTCTAACCCAAAAGGGATGCAGGTGCAGTTGATTTGGGAACTACATTTTGAAAACTATTGTTCTAGCCTAGCAGGATGGGGCTCTAGTTACTTGGTAAAGTTCTTAACTCTGAGATGTTTCTCCTGCTCGAAACCTTGGACCTCACCCTGGTCTGTGCTTCTCTTCCCAGTGCCGTTCCTCTCAGGGGAATCGCCGTGGTCCCTGCTGGTGTGTGGATCCAATGGGCCGGCCCTTGCCAGGGTCTCCAGATGGCCATGGAGGCTCTCAGTGCTCTGCCAGGGGCAGTGGCTAAAGCAGGGTGGAAGCCTCCAGGACACTGGCAAGAGCACAGGGCTGTCGTCTGAGAGTGGAGTGATGGTCACCCGGGCTTTGTGCCCCAAGACCAGCCTTCAGGCCCTGTCCCATTGTTCCCCTTGCCCTCGGCTTTGACACATCTAGCTAGAAAAAAATGCTGACTTGGGGCACTAATAAAGCTGTGTTGGGGTCTCTGGTTTATGTCTGTGTGTCCATCCCTTACAGCTCTGGAGACCCAGGCTCTCTGTCTACCATTACTCATAGACCCTGTCAGTTCTTCCATCCCCCTAGCAATGCAGCAGACTGCCACTGGTGTGGGCCTCCCACCCTCTAGCCTCACCAGACACCCACCTGGGTTCCCACGTGGGGGACTGGCTGAGATCACCACCTGCTGTAGCATCTGGCTGCTGGTGAAGTTCTGGTGGCTGCAACCTTGTTTCTATTGCTGATCTTTGGACTGATGGAGGAGGAAGATTAATGGTTAATCCCCAGCAGGAATTTGCCAAAAGGGAAGTCTCAAAGTGCTTACCTGCCCTCCTTTCTACCGGTGTTCAGGTTCCGTGTGTTTCCCCAGATTATTTGTGCTGGCGGTTACCTGGGCCTTGGCCACTTTCCTGCAGTTCCATGGGCAGGGGACGGCAAAGGGAAGCATCACAACCCCGGGCACTATTCAGTAGTGAATAAGTGTGAGTCTGACCTTTCTGCTTACGTGGTAACCCAAGGTGTAGAGAAGAGCTGACATTCAGGGGCCTTGCTGCCTAGAATAACTTGAAGGACCTCAACGTCACACATCACAAACACAGCCCTCAACAAAACATCATTATACACATGTACCTACAGACCCCATCAAGTGCCCTCAGAGAGCTGAATACCAGGTACGGGAAGACGTTTCTGGCCCCTCCCTGACCTTCAGCCTCCCTACAGAGGGCCAGGAGGCGCCCAGGTGATAAGCACCAGGAGGCAAAGTCCCCCTCCCAGCCTCAGGCTCAGATTCACTCCTAAAAGCGAGATAGCAAGCATGAAGCTGGCCATTGTGGTTGAGGGTAGAGAGGCTGGAGAGCAGAGCCAGGACCTGAGAGGCCCTGAGTACAGAGAGATAACCTCTCTGACCCCCGCCCTCCAGAAAGGACTTTAGTCTCTGGAGCTGTCAGATCTCCGAGTGGGTAAGAGCTCAACCTATGAGGTAGGTTGAGAAGGAAAGGGAAAAGGCGGACAGCCGCTGCCCACTGTCCATTCCAGACTGCCACCATGGAGTCAACGAGGTCCCAACTGCGGAGAAGAGAAGGGGTGGGAGAGACGCAGGAGAAGGGAGTCTGTGGAGAAGGTGAGCCCCCGTCCCACCCCCGCCAACCTGAGGTGAGACGTCCTGCTTAGCAGAGCGAGCTGTGCCGCTGGAAACTCCCTTCCTTGCTACCTGGGAAGCCAGAGGTTTCTGTGCTATTCCCACTCAGACTGGCATGGAGGAAAGAGATGCTCAGAGTGCGGCCTTTCCTTCTCTAAGGGTGAATGGAGCACATCGTCCCTGATTCCAGCGACTGCACCAGGCTCTGGAATCAGAGCCAATGGCCTCATTCACTGCACACATCACTCCCCCTTCTTGCGACTCCACTCACAGCTCTAAATATTGCCTGGAAACAGAGAGGCTAGTGAGCACACAGAAAGCATTTTCCAGATCAAGGTCAGCTCTACCCTAATTCTGCCCTCTTGGGTGCCCCCTTTTGGTTCTTCCTCCTAGGAGACGGTAAGACGCACAGAGCCCCAGACTTGGTGCAATGGACCCGACATATGGAGGTGAGGATCACAAGGACAGGTCTGGGCCAGGGCTGGAGCTCAGATGGTAGTGTACCACATAAATCCGTGGACGGCAGACACCGCAATCCCGGGAGCTTGGGGTCATCCTTGGCTACACTTCCAAACTAGCCTGGGCCACGTGAGACCCTAAGAAAGAAAAGGTAGTTCGAGGCCAGCCTGGTCTACAAGAGCTAGTTCTGGGACAGGAGGCAGAGGTGGCCTACGCCTTGCCTTTAGTCCCAGCATTCAGGAGGCAGAGGCAGGCGGATCTCTGTGAGTTAGAGGTCAAGGCCACCCTGGTCTACAGATCGAGTTCAAGAGTTCAAGGGCAGTCGGGGCTACACAGAGAAACCTTGTCTCAAAAAATGTTTTCAAACTCACAGTTAGAATTAAGATTAACTGGAGGGCAGTGTTGAAGCTTAAATCACCAATTACTGCTTAGCTTTTCTTTTTTTCATTAGTCTTTGGCAATAATCAGAGATAAAACCTCACTTTTAAAATCAGCGGTGGTGGTGGTGTGTGTGTGTGTGTGTGTGGTGGTGTGTGTATGTGTGTGTGTGGTGTGTGTGTGTAGTGGTGTATGTATGTGGTGGTGGTGTGTGTGTGTGGTGGTGTGTGTGTGTGTGTGTGGTGGTGTGTGTGTGTGGTATGTGTGTGGTGGTGGTGGTGTGTGTGTGTGTGTGTGTGTGTGTGTGGTGGTGGTGTTTGT
>NW_026068223.1:538704-546538 GCF_014885135.2 Alexandromys fortis
AGAGAGAGAGAGAGAGAGAGAGAGAGAGAGAGAGAGAGAGAGAGAGAGAGAGTTGGGCTAAGATGGAGGGGCAGGGTTGGGCTGGCAAGGTCTTCCCGCTAGCATGGCTACGGTTCAGAGGTTAGGGTTGGAGGCGGTGGTCTCACAGCTTCCCTCCTGCCGTCATTCTTTTTCTTCTTTGAGATGAATTCCTCACTCAAACTGTACTAAAACTTACCATCCTCCTGCCTCGGCCTTCAAGTAGCTGGGTTTCAAGCGTTATGCTGCCATGTTCAGCCTCTGAGGAGGTTCCTTGTCCTCACGGCTGCCCCAAGAAGACAGAGATGTTGGGGGAAGCTCTGGGGCCATTCTTACCTCTTCCTGTTCCTAGCACTGAACACTTTGTGGTCCAGAGAGCTCAGGAAACACGCGCGGTAAGGAAGGAATGGCTGCCGGGAGGGACAGTGAGCCCTAACCTGACTTTGTCCTGCAGGCTGTGAAGACGCAGTTTCTGGAGCAGGCACAGGTACAGCTGGCAGAGCTGCTGGATCGAGCCATGTGGGAGGCTGTGCAAGCCTACCCGCAGGAAGACAGACCTCTGCCCTCCACTGCCCCAGATACTACAAGCAAGTGAGTCTGAGGGTCCCATAGGTGCTCTTCCTTGGCAGCCTTGGTGCCCGGTCTTCAAAGCCCTGGCCTCCACCTTTCAGGTCTGGCAGTGACCCCTCCAGACCTGCTGCCACTGTCGCTCCCTGTTACCTTCTGCACGCCACTGCCCTCCACCCTCCACCCTCGCTCTCTGGGGTCTAGTTCTGAACAATGTTTCAATCAATCTAGGACCCGGGAGTTACCCCATGTGAAGCGGAAGGTTTTTATCACCCGAAAGTCACTGCTCGAGTAAGTTGTGGGGAGGACAAAGGATAAGAAGAGAAGGGTTGGCTGGGGGTCCCACAGATGTCACGGGCTTCCGTGCTCTGCTGGGAGGGTCTGGGAGGGCTCTGCCCTGGTGTTAGCGAGGCGGGCCAGTCAGCAAGAGGAGATGCCCCAGTCACAGGCTTGCCCTCGGCTGGAGCTCTGGATTCGGGGCCCCAAGCTCCTGAGCTCCTGCAGGCTGCTGAAGAGCCTTCCACCCTGACCCTCGGGCTCCTTCCTTCCAGTGAGCTGATGGAGGTGCAGCATTTCCGAACCATCTACCACATGTTCATCGCGGGTTTGTGTGTCTTGATCATCAGTACCCTGGCCATCGACTTCATTGATGAGGGAAGGTAGGCCACACCACACACACACACACACACACACACACACACACACACACACACACTCCCTCCTTCCATTGGCTTTCTTTCAAGTAGAAGCCCTGGGTCCGGAGAGGTGAGGCTGAAGCCATCCCCACTTTTGCAGCATCTCCATCTGTTGGAGAAGACTGTCAGATGCAGACCTTAGAGGAAGACCCTCCCTGGGAGGCCTGCATTTTGGTGCTGCCGACCTCTCCCAGGGACAGGCTTGTAAGTGGGAGAAGAATGGAGGACCTTGGTTCAGCTGCAGCCCTTTCAGCATCAGGAGGTTGAGGCAGGGGGATCTCTATGAGTTCAAGGCTAGCTTGGTATACATAGAAAGTTCCAGGCCAGCCATAGCTATATAAGAGGTTATCCCAAACAAACAAACAAAATAAAAATAAAAAGAATAAGAGCATTATTAAAGGGATCACGGCTCAGTAAAATGTCAAGGCTGCCCTCAGATTCCCAGAGACCCACCCGCCTCTGCCTCCCCAGCACTGGGCTTTTGTTTTTAATAGTTCGAGTGTTTCCTGTGCCTTCATGGGTCATAGGTCGGAAGACAGCGTACATTGGATTCCCTGGAACTGGAGCTACAGATGGTTGTGAACCACCCTGTGGGTGCTGGGAATTGAATCTGGAAGAGCTGTCAGTGCTCTTAACCACTGAGCCCTTTCTCCAGTCCTAAACAATACATTCTTTTAAAAAAGCTGTTTGGTTGTTGTTTGTTTTGCTGTATTTTTGAGACAAGGCCTCCCTATGTCCTAGCTAGGATGTTTCAACCCTCTTGCGTCTGCCTCTGAAGTAGCTGAGAAGTCAAGCAAGTGCCAATACACTCCTCCCAGGCAAAATCCTGAGCATGGAGGAACCAAATTAATAATAATAAAAAAATAAAACCAAAGCTCATCTCAACTGTTCCTAGCCTCATGTTTGCCATACCGAGCCATTGACCTAGGGCTCCAAAGATCGCTTAGATCAAGCCTATCCTGAGACTGTGTCTCTGAGGCAACAGTCTGCACTGGGAGTCCCCACAACACCAGGGCAAACTTGAACACTTTCAGAACACAGCCTATCAAGGGTCTAGCCTAACCCTGCATGAATTGGACATTGGTGACCCCTGCAGTAAGGAGAGTAGACTTCCAAGGCCGTCCTCAGCTACTAACATGAGCTCGTGGTCAGCCTGGGATACCAGGCTAGAAAAAAAGAAGAAATAATCCTGTACTAGGTTTGTTCTTCTGAGCCACCAACCAGCTCTCAAATCACAACACAGAAGCTTAGACACATTTCTAGCTAGCTCTTTTAACGTAAATTAACCTGTTTGTCTACCTTCTTACCTTCCTAACTCCTGTATATCTTACTTTCTGTGCTCGATGTCTGCTGCCTGGCATCTGCCTGGCTTCTTACCCATCCACTCCTTCTCTCTCGTCTTTCTTCTCTCTGGCCTAGATCTCTCCTCCTATTTATTCTCTCTGCCCGCCAGCCCCACCATACTTTCTCCTGCCTAGCTTTTTATTAGGCCTTTTATTAGGCAGGCAAGGTAAAACAGCAACACTTCTTTTTTTTTTAAGATTTATTTATTATGTATACAACATTCTGCCTCCATGTATACCCACACGCCAGAAGAGGGCGCCAGATCTCACTACAGATGGTTGTGAGCCACCATGTGGTTGCTGGGAATTGAACTCAGGTCCTCTGGAAGAGCAACCAGTGCTCTTAACCACTGAGCCATCTCTCCAGCCCACAGCAACACTTCTTTTTTTTTTTTTTTTGGCTTTTCGAGACAGGGTTTCTCTGTGGTTTTGGAGCCTGTCCTGGAACTAGAGACCAGGCTGGTCTCGAACTCACAGAGATCCGCCTGCCTCTGCCTCCCGAGTGCTGGGATTAAAGGCGTGCGCCACCACCGCCAGGCCAGCAACACTTCTTTACATATTTAAATGCAACAGAAACAAATGCAGCATATCTTTGTCCAGTTAAAATAATATTCCACAACACAAACCCCTCAGTTTGCCCAAGTTACTGCCTTCCTTCCTCTCTCCCAGGCTGATGCTGGAGTTTGACCTACTCGTCTTCAGCTTTGGACAGCTGCCCTTGGCGCTGATGACATGGGTTCCCATGTTCCTGTCCACTCTGCTAGTGCCCTACCAGACCCTGCGGCTGTGGGCCAGGCCTCTAGCTGGGAGCTCCTGGATGCTGGGGGCTGGCCTGGGCTGTGTTCTGCTGGCCGCCCACGCAGCAATGCTCTGCACCCTTCCAGTCCACATGGCGGTGAAGCACCAACTTCCGCCCGCCTCAAGCTGCGTGCTGGTCTTTGAGCAGGTGAGGACATGGGGATCCCTGGACCAGGTCCACAGAGAATGGGCCCTGACGGAGCGTTGGGTCTGGTAAACCTGTGACTCTGAGGAAAGTCCACAAATGATGTTGCCAGGTAACACTGACTCTGGAGAGAGTTGGTGGGATGAGGACCGCCCTGTCCACCTTAGCCCTTGTCACAGCACTATCTGTCTAGTTAAGCTATAAAGTCATGTGACAAAAAAATTAAAAATGTTAGCAGGGCTGTGGTGGCACACACCTTTATTTTATTTTATTTATTTTTGGTTTCTCAAGACAAAATTTCTCTGTAGCTTTGGAACCTGTCCTAGAACTAGCTCTTGTAGATCAGGTTGATCTCGAACTCATAGGTCACAGATCCACCTGCCTCTGCTTCCCAAGTGCTGTAATTAAAGGTGTGCCACCACTGCCCAGCTGGCACACATCTTTAATCCCCAGCATGGGGGGGGGGGGTCAGAGGCTGGTGGATATGTGAGTTCAAGGTCAGCTTGGTGAGTTCCAGAACAGTCAGGGTTACACAAAGAAATCCTGTCTCAAAAGAAAGGAAGGAGGGCTGGAGAGATGGCTCAGCGGTTAAGAGCATTGCCTGCTCTTTCAAAGGTCCTGAGTTCAATTCCCAGCAACCACATGGTGGCTCACAACCATCTGTAATGAGGCCTGGTGCCCTCTTCTGGCCTGCAGGGGTACGTGTAGGCAGAATATTGTATACATAATAAATAAATAAATAAATAAATAAATAAATAAATAAATAAATATTTAAAAGGAAGGAAGGAAGGAAAAAAGAAGAAACAAAGAACAAAGAAACAAAATAAGAAAATTGGGCTCCTGCCAGGCTAGTTTTTGACTTGGTTCGCATCTGAGTACAGAGAGGTTAAGTGACTTTTCTCAGAACCTCAGATCTCTTCCACTACAGGTCAGGTTCCTGATGAAAAGCTACTCCTTCCTGAGAGAGACTGTCCCTGGGATCCTTTGCGTCAGAGGTGAGGTGTCCAGCTGACCCACTGTGAACTGGATTCTCGTCGGAGTCAGAAGAAGCAAAGCTCCGCCTTCGCCAGCCCCAAGCCGGTTGTCCAGCAGACACAGATCTGGCCTGAGCTGGACCAAGTGACCCTATTCATGAGTATTCTCAGGCCTCTTCTGAGAGAATCACTCGGTTTACCCAGACCTTCTGGTGCTTTCCATTTCCCAGGCCCAATCTGAAAAGGCAGGGATGAGAGAGCCTCCTTAGAGGAGATCAGGGTAAAGGCGGAGGAGAAGGGACTGTGGCCACTGCGGGTCTAGAAAGCCAGTCTACAATGTGAGCGAGTTCAACTCTTCAGATGCACACCTTGGGTCCCTCCCCAGCCCACCCTCCCCATGCTAACACAGCCTTTTCATTCCTGCCCAGGTAAGGGTATCGGTGCCCCTAGTTTCTCCAGCTACCTCTACTTCCTCTTCTGCCCTACACTTATCTACAGAGAGACATACCCCAGGTTAGACCTTGCTGCCCCTCCCCACATGCCTGGGCCTAGTGAGGGTGGTACCCTTCTCCCACAGGCACTGGCCACTTGTTCAGAAGAAAGTAAAGGGAAAACAGGCTGCCCCTTCCCTGCCCCGCACCTTCCCGTGATCCACTGTTCCTAGCCATCAACTTGGTTCTGTCCTCGATTCTGTCCTCCACACCCCAGGTCTGGGCAAAAGAGGGAGCCTAGTGCCCCCCCCCCGGTCCCTGCCTCTCCCCCACCGCAACCCCAGGGAATCCTCTCGGGTCTGGGCGATGGAGGGAGCCTGGAGAGGGCTGAGGGTCTAGCAGTGGATGACATAAAAGGGTGATAACTATGCTTTCCTATTGCTGCTGCAGAACACCCAGCATCAGGTGGAACTATGTGGCCAAGAACTTTGCTCAGGTCAGAAGATGGGGTAGAAGATGGCCAGCTCTTGACTCAGGGTGGCTTAGACGTAGGGGAGGCTGGGAAGGAGGCAGCACCCTGACAAAGCCGTGTGTCCTGTGTGCAGGCCCTGGGCTGCGTGCTCTATGCCTGCTTCATCCTGTGCCGCCTCTGTGTCCCTGTCTTTGCCAACATGAGCCGGGAACCCTTCAGCGCCCGTGCTCTGCTGCTCTCGGTCCTGCACGCCACGGGCCCAGGTAAGAGCTTCCTCACAGTGGAGAAAGGCATGCCCTGCCCTGGGAAGACTTGTCAGGACAGGTTTCACTCTGTCTGTCTCCCTCCCGTGCGTATCGCCACCACCTTCACGTGGCCTGGTGGCCTAGCTCCCCACCACCTTCACGTGGCCTGGTGGCCTAGCTCCCCACCTACTTTTCCCTTTCCTCCTTGGGCCCAGATTTGCTGCCCAGATGAAATCCCTCCTGTGAATTACTCACCATGACCCTGCTTCAAAAGCCCTTCCTGCCTTCTTGCTTGCCTGTGTTCCTTCTCCCTCCCTTCCTTCTACACTGGGGAATGAACCTAAGGCCTCACACATGCAGGCTTTACCACTGAACTCCAACCCTTCCCTCTTTACAAGTCTTACTTTAAGACTGGGTCCCACTAGGTTGCTCAGGTGGGACGGTTTTTAATGTGTATGGATATTGCATCTGAATGCATGTTTGTGCACCACATGTGTACCTGGTGCATACAGAGGCCAGAAGAGGGTGCTGGATCCCCTGGGACTAGAGTTAAAGATGGTTGTAAGCCTCTGTGTGGATGCTGGGAATTGAACCTGGATCCTCTGGAAAAATAGCTAGCACTCTTAACTTCTGAGCAATCTCTCCAGCCTTTTGATTTTCTCTTTTCCTTTCTTTTTAAAATGTTTATGTTTGTTTTTGAAACACCCTGTACCCAGGCTGGCCTTAAACTCAATCCTTCTGCCTTATTATCCCAAGTAGCTAGGATTGCAGGCTTGCCATAGCTTGGAATGCCTCTTCTCTACTTTGCAGCTATGGAATCGGATTTCTTGCTGGAGGCCCACAGCTAAGATGGTCCTCTCTGGGAAGCTTCTCTTCCTACTCTTCCTTTTCTAAGTTTTCTTTTATTGCATATACTTATTATTATTTTGTGATAGGGCCTGGCTATGTGCTTAGGCTACCCTTAGCCCTTGGCTCACGTGATCCTCCTGTCTCAGCCCCAGTAGTTAGGACTACAGGTGCACTGCCCACCTCACAGCCAAACTTCTTTTCCAGTTCACTCCTTGTTCTGTATCCTCTTGAACATCCCTGGTTGCCGTGACCATTAGTTCCCATTATACCTGACCTTGATCCATACATGACTTTCAACTTTTGTGTGTCTGTCTCAGTGTTATGAATTTCCAAAGGCCAGGGACATTGTGCGCCTGTATTTCTGGTTTTCAGCCATAGGCGGATATCAATCACATTAGCAAATGTGAAAATTAAGGAATGCACGGATGATGAGTGAATGAATGCTTGCTAAGTGCCAGGGCCCTGATGGCTGGGCAAAGGCTCTGGAGAGCCGGGGGCTGCGGGGCTGCACCTCTTGTCCTGCCCGCCAGGCATCTTCATACTGCTCCTCATCTTCTTCGCCTTCCTGCACTGCTGGCTCAACGCCTTCGCCGAGATGCTACGATTTGGAGACAGGATGTTCTACCGGGTGCGGCCTGGACCCATTGGGAACAGTGGTTGGGGAGTTTGACCAAGAGCCCAGGGAAGAGGGTAGCTGGGGTGGGTGTCACCTTCCAGTGGTTTTGGTCTGCAATAAGGCCTCAGGGTGTGGGGATGATGTCGTTCCTCTCAGCAGCAGGCCTGACTGCTCTTGTGTGGGTGAGGTGTCAAGATCTTGTCTCTGAGTGGCTGGTGGGGGAGGAAGATTGAAAGACAGAAGGGGAAGAATGTTGCAGTCTCTGTTTGGCCAAGAGCCAACCCTTCTGAGAGAATAGAAGTGGGGTGGGTGTGGGGCGCAGCAGTACCTGGGACCTGAGATCTCACCTCCATTCCTCCCCAAATCCACACCCTCCCTAGGACTGGTGGAACTCTACTTCCTTCTCCAACTACTACCGTACCTGGAACGTGGTGGTCCATGACTGGCTGTACAGCTATGTGTATCAAGACGGGCTGTGGGTAAGAGCTGTTCACACCTCTCAGTTTTCAGTCCCGGGGCTGTGGGTATGAGCTATTCACACTTCTCAGTTCTCACAGTCTCGGGGCTGTGGGTATGAGCTATTCACACCTCTCAGTTCTCACAGTCCCAGGGCTGTGGGTATGAGCTATTCACACCTCTCAATTCTCACAGTCCCAGGGCTTGGGTATGAGCTATTCACAC
>NW_026068223.1:550768-555022 GCF_014885135.2 Alexandromys fortis
AAAAAAACACAAAAGGCCCCCAAGTAACAACATTATCCTCTGGCCTGCCCACTCAGGCAATGTGCACTTGTACACAAAACATGAACATGCATGCACAAAAAATTAAGGTTGGAGGACAGGTATGGTGGCGCACGCCTTTAAGCCCAGCACTCAGGAGGCAGAGGCAGGAGGATCTCTGTGAACTCAAGGCCAGCCTGGGCTACTTGTGGAGTTCCAGGACAGTTAGGACTATAAAGAGAGACTCTGTCTCAAAAAACAAACAAAACCAAATAATAATATTAGTACTAATAAAGGCTGGGGACATATCTTAATAATAGAGCACCTTCCTAGCATGTGTAAGGCAAATGTCTCCAACCCTGTCAAAATACAAAAAACAAAACCCCCCAAACCGGGGCTGGAGAGATGGCTCAGTGGTTAAGAGCATTGCCTGCTCTTCCAAAGGTCCTGAGTTCAAGTCCCGGCAACCACATGGTGGCTCACAACCATCTGTAATGAGGTCTGGTGCCCTCTTCTGGCTTGCAGACATACACACTGACAGAATATTGTATACATAATAAATAAATAAATAAATAAGAAAAAAAACCCCAAACCAATAAAATCGCAACTTAGGATCAACAGATTAGAACTATGCCCTTCAATAAGAGTAGTATGGACTCTCTGACCCCAAACGCCACTTTCTCTCCATTTAACCCCACTCCTTCCCGGCTTCTTGGAGAGAGAGAGAGACGGTACGGCGAGAAACGCACTCATTCTCTCTCTCTCTCTCGCTCTTTTTTTTTGTTGTTGTTGTTGTTTTTTTTTGTTTTGTTTTTCGAGACAGTGTTTCTCTGTGGCTTTGGAGCCTGTCCTGGAACTAGCTCTGTATACCAGGCTGGTCTCGAACTCACAGAGATCCGCCTGCCTCTGCCTCCCGAGTGCTGGGATTAAAGGCGTGCGCCACCATCGCCCGGCCACTCATTCTCTTTCTTGCCCACCAGCTTCTGGGCAGGCGGTCCCGTAGGGCGGCCATGCTGGGAGTGTTCCTGATGTCTGCGATTGTGCACGAGTACATCTTCTGCTTCGTCCTGGGGTTCTTCTATCCCGTCATGCTGATGCTCTTCCTTGTATTCGGGGGTGAGCGTAACCTCTGATCCAGAGCCGGGAGGCTGCTGGTTGGGAGTGGGTGGAGGCCTGCCTGCTCCGGCCACCCTCAGGTCTTCTGGGGTCTGCCGGGTCTGAGTGACCTCAGGAAGCAGTAGGCACATCCAGAGGGACTAGGGGAAAGGTTTCTGGCTACAGAGAAGCATTTGGTCAAAGGATGTGGAGGGAATGGGGAAACCTTGGTATGTCTGGGAAATACAGCATAAGATTCAAGAAGTGAGGGCAAACTGAAATTCCCCCAGTCCCGTGGTCCAAGATCTTGTCTGGGGAGCACGGGTTTCCTTTCTGGTAAATCACTTCCTAACCCCTAGCATGGGAGGCAAAAGGAGAAAAGACACAGGGATGTGGAGCTGAACTGACAAGCCGTTTCCTGGCCTAGGGCTTCTGAACTTCACCATGAACGACAGGCACACGGGTCCAGCCTGGAACGTCCTGATGTGGACCTTGCTCTTTCTGGGTCAGGGCATCCAGGTCAGCCTGTACTGCCAGGAGTGGTATGCTCGGCGACACTGTCCCTTGCCCCAGGTAAGGCAAGCTCTGATTCTATAAGCTGTGGTCAGAGACAGGGCAAGGCTAGGGGAAGGGAACTCACGTTTTAGATTCATAATGTGTGTCACCAAAAATGACCTCACTCACAATCCACCTTTCTGTGTCACAGACAACATTCTGGGGGCTGGTGACACCTCGATCTTGGTCCTGCCATCCCTAGAAGTCAATGCACCACACTTAGATGATGACATCAGCTCTTCTCTACCTGTCAAGCCCAGGGCCAGGGCTCCTCACCGCACTCCCCTACCCCATTTGGAGTCAGGGACTTGCACACAAGACCTGCCAGGGGACCACGGAGGCTCTAGGTACACACCTCTCCGGGCAGCTGACCACAGACGCGGTGTGGGGTGACGCGAGTACCCTCTGTGGACTGGGCACAGGCCAGCTTCTTGCCCAGGGCTCTCCAGATGTGAAGAGACCAGAGGGACAAAGGCCACCAAAGTCTGAGAGTGTCTGGTTCTTTCTACTCCCCGTGCAACAATAAAATCTCTTCTTTTGTCATTCATTCTCATCGTTTGCTGGAAATGCACCTCAGCATTTTTTCGTCGGTTTTTTGTTAATGTGACTTTTTGTTTTGTTGGGGTTTTGTTTTAGTTCACTTTGTTTTTTAGCAGGGTCTTACTACTTAGGTCTAGAACTGGCCTGAAACTCGCCTTGTCAACCAGGTTGGCTGCAAACTCAGATTCACCTGTCTCTCTCTTTCTCTCAAGTGCTGGGATCAAAGGTGTGTGTGTCCCATCACACCTGGGGAAAATGAACGCTGTGAACAAGTGACCTTACAAACAATAGCTTCATATACCTTTCATGCACACGCACACAAATCAAGTGTACATCTCTGTCGCTGCACACTTCCGAGAGGGCACTTTCTAGTCATGCATATACACACACACACACACACACACACACACACACACTGCCGCACACATCCAAAAGGGCACTTTCTAGAAAAACAATTTAAAGCATTGTTCAGGGAGGGCCTGGAGAGCCATGTCACAGGCTAAAAGTTCTTGCTGTTCTTGCAGAGGATCTGAGTTCAGGTCCCAGCTCCCATATTCAGAGGCTTGCAATCGCTTATGGTTGAGGCACTAAGAGATCTTTTTTTATTATTATTATTATTAAATTTTTTTAATTTATTAAAGATTTCTGTCTCTTCCCCACCTCCGCCTCCCCTTTCCCTCCCCCTCCCCCAATCAAGTTCCCCTCCCTTGTCAGCCCAAAGAGCAATCAGGGTTCTCTGCCCTGTGGGAAGTCTGAGGAGCATCCACCTCCATCCAGTCTAGTAAGGTGAGCATCCAAACTGCCTAGGCTCCCACAAAGCCAATACGTGCAGTAGGATCAAAAACCCATTGCCATTGTTCTTGAGGTCTCAGTAGTCCTCATTGTCCGCTATGTTCAGTGAGATCTGTTTTAACCCAGGCTTTTTCAGACCCAGGCCAGCTGGCCTTGGTGAGTTCCCGATAGAACATCCCCATTGTCTAGGCACTAAGAGATCTTACACCCTCTTATGGCCTCTGCCAGCAGTGTACTCCTGTGTACACACCCACGCCCATACACATACAAACACTTGATTAAAAATAAAAACAAGGCACATGCATGGCGTACAGATGCACATGCAGGTAAACACATATGCACACACATGCATGGTGCAAAGACACACGTGCAGGTAAACACCCATGCGCACACATGCATGGTGCACACACACGTGCAGGTAAACACCCACGCACACAGAAATCAAATCAAATGAGGACTAGAGAGGGGCTCAGCAGCTAAGACTGACTGCTCTTGAAGAGGACCTGATCTGGTTCCCAGGTGATCTCTGTGCGTCTGAGGCCAGCCTGGTCTAGAGTGAGTTCCAGACAACTAGGGCTGTGTCTATCTATGAGTTCACACAGACGTGGAGGAACACACGTGTTCACACAGGTGTGGAGGTGCGCATGTGCACGCATACAGATGTGGAGTTGGGTATATGCATGCACAGAGAAGTGAAAGTGCACATGTGTGTGCACACAGATGCAGAGGTGCAGATGTACATGCACACAGATGTGGTGCATAAGTGTGTGTACACAGACGTGGAGTTAGGTAAGTGTGTGTACACAGACGTGGAGTTAGGTAAGTGTGTGTACACAGATGTGGAGGTGCGCATGTGTGTGCATACAGATGTGGAGTTGGGTATGTGCATGCACACAGATGTGTCCACACATGTGCAAGTGCTTAGGTTGCCCTTGGTTGTGCCCTGACACGGGTGCTCATGCGTGTGTATGTAGACCAGAGCCCGTTCTTTCCTACCATGTGGATTCCAGGGACTGAGCTGTTGCTCAGGCTGTCAAGCTTGGCCCTGGTCCCTTTCTGTTTTTGCCCTGACAGGTGAGCGCCTTTTCTGCATAAGAGCCTGGGTGTCCTTGCCTTTCAGTTTCCCACTTGCAGTGATTTCTGTCAAGCTGATCCATCTCCCTTTGTCAATAACTGGTTCTGTCTAGAACTGGACAGTGATTTTTTCCATGACCTCGAAATCCCGGCATTTCCTGTCTACATGTTTCTGCTTTTTTTTTTTTTTTTTTTTTTTTT
>NW_026068223.1:558773-606628 GCF_014885135.2 Alexandromys fortis
TTCTCTGGGTCAGCAAGGTATTTTTCTACTCCGTAATTACTGTCTTTTCCTATGGCTCCTTTTCTTCTTCTGGAGACAGAACAATTTGGTATCAGAGCTACTGGTATTTTTCTAATTATTTCCATCCTTTTGTATTTGCTGTGTGCTTTGAAATATTTTTTCCACTCGTTCATCCAAGCCACTGATTTGAGTCTTCCAGTGACCATTTGGTCTTTCAACACATACACTGTTTGTCATTGCTGCTGCTCAAAATAGCCATTTTATTATTGTATTTCCAGAAAGTGATGGAGTTTGGGATCTTGGACTTGGTTTTGTTTTTGTACAAAACTTGGATATATTTAAATAGTCCTGATTGCTTTTTTTCTTTTTTTTCAAGACAGGGTTTCTCTGTGTAGCCCTGCTATCCTGGAACTCGCTCTTGTAGACCAGGCTGGCCTAGAACTCAGAGATCCATCTGCCTCTCAAGTGCTGGGATAAAAGGCGTGTACCACCACCACCCGGCCTTGTTTCCAATCTTAAGGTAACACAGACTTTCAAATTAAGTGTGATATCAGAAGTCACAATAAACAAGGGACTGGAGAAATGGCTCAGTGGTCCTGAGGACCATTCTCAGCAACCACATGGTGCTCACAACCATCTATAGTGGGATCTGATGCACTCTTCTGGCATAATAAAATAAATAAGTTGGGGGCTAGAGAAATGGCTCAGAGGTTAAGAGCACTGATTGTTCTTCCAGAGGTCCTGAGTTCAATTACCAGCAACCACATGATGGCTCACGACCATCTGTAATGAGATCTGGTGCCCTCTTCTGGCCTGCGGGCATACATGCAGACAGAACACTGTAAACAAAATAGATAAATAAATAAGTAAGTCAATGAACACAAAGCAATAAAGAGACACGGTGAAAACAAGGCTGTTTTTTGGAAAACAACTGCATTGATCAGAGTGCATGAAAGACACTGTCCAGCTGCAGGAGGAAACTTACAGGAACTGGCTGACAAGTACAAAGGCCAAGAATTCCGTAATACCTAACCTGTGACTTAAAAGACCAGGAAGGGCAGTCTAGGTTCAAGGGCAGGGGAACAGGTGGTGTGTCTCGCAGCCTGAGGTCAAAGGCCTCAGACCAGGAGTCAGAAGAAGATGCTCCAGATCAAGGACTGGGTGATGCACACCCACACGGGAGAGACTCCTGATTCAAATGCTAACTATTTAGAAACCCCCTCAGAAATACCAGCCATCTAGACATCCCTCAGCCCAAGCAAGCTGCCACGTAAAATTAACCACGGCAACACTAAACCTCTAATAACAATGGCAGGAAAAAGAGAGAAAACAGCCTGGTCTACAAGAACTATCAGTTATGAAGGTAACGAGAAACTGCAAAACCTACAGACGCTGAAAGGCGGTAAAGACACAAGTCTATGCTGGAAAGTCCCAGTCTAGTTGAGGAAGCCAGATTTTTTTTTTTAAAGATTTATTTATTATGTATACAGTATTGTGTCTGCAGGCCAGAAGAGGGCACCAGATCCCATCACAGATGGCTGTGAGCCACCATGTGGTCTCTGGGAAGTGAACCCAGGACCTTCGGAAGAGCAGGCGGTACTCTTAACCACTGAGCCACCTCTCCAGCCCAGCCAGATTTCTTTTTACCTTTTCATAATATTGTCTATTTCGTGTATGTGTGGGGGTGTGGATAAGTGCACATCAAAGGACACCTTGTGGGAATGGGGTCCATCCTCCACCTGTGCATCCCGGGTCATCAGACGTGGCAGCAAACGCCTTTGCAGCTGAGCCATCTGACTGGCCTGAAAAATTTACTTTTTTGAGCCAGGGTCTCACTATTTGGCCTTGGCTAGCTTAGAACTAGCTAGCCATGTAGACCAGGCTAGCCAAGAATCCATAGAGATCCACCTCCCTCTGCCTCCTGAGTGTTGGAATTTAAAGTATGTGCAATGATGCCCAGTATCAATACATTTCTTGAAAAAACAAAAACTACCAGTTAATAAAGACAAAATCATCTCAATAGCCTTTATCAATTAACTAAGTGGAATTTTTTTTTCTTTTGAGAAAGGATCTCACTATGTAGCCCTGACTGAAGTGGAACTCACTATGTAGGCCAGGCTGGCCTTGAACTCAGAGATCCCCCTGCCTCTGCCTCCTGTGTGCTTGGTAGAAGTATAAGCCATCATGCTTGGTTTCCAGAAAGAAAAATTCTGTGTATTCATGTACACATGCACACACACACACAGAGTTTTAAATTACATTTATTGTGTGTGCACAAATACATACGTGTGTGCATGTGTACATGTGAACATCATGCCATGGGATCCAAGTAAGGCCAGTGAACAACTGGCAGGAGTCAGTTCTCCCCTTCAGCCATGGAGTCGCTAAGACTCGCGCTCAGGTCACTGGGCTTGGCCTTATCTTTATCTCCACAGCCCAGCAGCTGACTATAATGGATATAATTTTTTTTAAATATTTATTTATTATGTATACAATATTCTGTCTGTGTGTATGCCTGCAGGCCAGAAGAGGGCACCAGACCCCATTACAGATGGTTGTGAGCCACCATGTGGTTGCTGGGAATTGAACTCAGGACCTTTGGAAGAGCAGGCAATGCTCTTAACCTCTGAGCCATCTCTCCAGCCCCTATTTTTTTTTTATTTTTTGTTTTTTCAAGACAGGGTTTCTCTGTGGCTTTGGAGCCTGTCCTGGAACTAGCTCTGTAGACCAGGCTGGTCTCGAACTCACAGAGATCCGCCTGCCTCTGCCTCCCGAGTGCTGGGATTAAAGGCGTGCTTATAACGGATATTATAGTAAGAAAATGCCAAAAACAAGCTCTAAATGATGGTGTGCAGCCTGTAATCCAGCACTCGGGCGGCAGAGGCAGGGGGACCACTCTGAGTCTGAGGCAACCTGGTCTACACAGCCCTGCCTAAAATATTTTTAAACAAATACATAAAATAACTTAATGTGTGATCTAATTTTGTTGGTAGCAGAAGACGTGCGAAAAACATACTCTAGGAATATTGTCAAATTGGGGCCATCAGGCTAAATCCCGCAGAAAATTCCAGACTAGAGATCTGTCATCATGTTCTAGCTCAGCTCAGAGGCCCAGTCAGCTCTACCACAATCTCTGTTGCCCTGAGACATGAGGGTGGCCGAGAGGACCATGGGAGAATGCAGCATGCCCTACCAGCTGGGCTAGGATCTGAGGACAGAGCTATGAACTGCACTTGGCAAGAGAGGCGGGACCCTCTTTCTACATGGATATGACATTGGAGAACCCTAAAAGCCGGTGTTCTTGGGACACTGCAAGACCAAACTTGAGTTGGTCCTCTGTTGGGAGCATGGATTTGGGTACAGCAGAAGCCTGAGTCAGGAGCCCCCAGAACAGCAGCTCACTCTCTACTGCTACACCTCCACCTTGAAGTCTCTGTGCAGAACAGCAGCAATCCCAAACAATACAAAGGGCTAAATTACGAAGGGTCTTTTGTTCTTCTATTTTTTCAAGACAGAATCTGTATAGAGTCTAGCCTTTAAACTGATATACAGCAGAGGACTCTTGCTGTCTGCTTCATTCCCGTAGTTCTGGGATTACAGGTGAGTGCTGGATTTGAATGTAGTCTTGAGCTCAAAACCAAGCCAGCATTGTTGCCGGTCAAACACTACCCATCAGGCTACATCCTTAGCCCTAGTTTATTTCTTGTGAGGATTTTTTGCTTCCTTGTTTGTTTTCGATACAGGGTTTCTCTGTGTAGCTTTGGTGCCTGTCCTGGAAACTTGCTCTTGTAGACCAGGCTGGCTTCAAACTCATGGAGATTCGCCTGCCTCTGCCTCCCAAGTGCTGAGATTAAAGGAGTGCGCCACTACCACCCAGCTTTGTGAGAATTTTTCTAAGAATGGTAAGTAATGGGACTGGAGAGATGGCTCAGCAACCAGGTGCTATTCCAAAGAACCCAGGTTCAATTCCCAGCACCCACATGGTCATTCCCAGATTCCAGGGGATCTGACACCTTCATGCAGACATGCATGCAGGTAAAACACCAATGAACATAAAATAAAAATAAATATAAATAAAACATACCAAAATACAATTGAAGCTTCATTTTTATTGTTGTTTCAAAAGTATGTAATCTGTTGCATAATAAAACGAGGAAGCACACAAGGTCTAAGAGGTTTGACTGGAAACTGCCCACTACCCCACCGCAGGGAAACCACTGGCCTTCACAGTGCCACGCATCAGCCTTTTCCTGTACACGTGCTTTTAGCAAAACTCAGAATCACGATTATATAAATTCATATCTAGCTTTTCAATATACCATTTCCCTCATATTAATAAAAATTCTTTGTAAACATAATTTTAATGAAAGAATATTTCGTTTGTTTGCTTGAGACAGGCTCTCTCTGTGCATCCCTGGCTGTCCTGGAGCTCACTCTGTAGAGCAGGGTGGCCGTGACCTCAGAGATCCTCCTGTCACTGCCTCTGCCTCTGTCTCTGCTGGGGTTAAAAGCATCTGCCGCCACACGTATTTCATAAAAACATACTGCGGTGTATTTAAACTCCCCCCTAGCGGCAAAGGCTTCACTAGAAGGGTTAGTGTGGGGAAGCACACACAGTCAAGGCCACTGTTTCCTACAAAGCTTCCTTTTGAGAACCCAGGAGGCCACCAGCGATCGGGTGAGGGGGTGAGGCGGAGAGAGGGAGCAGCTCACAGGTCCTGGCCCAGACGCTCAAGCTCGCACAGAAGGAAGTCTATATCGGCCCGGGTCAGTGTGGGGTTGGCCACCACCATTCGGAAGAAGTTGGCCCGGGTCCCATGGGGCTGGTAGCCAATCATCATGGAGCCCTTCTTCACCATGCGTTCCTTGAGCACAGGCGCCACCTGTGGGCAATGGGGGAGCCTGAAGCGGCTGCTGCGGCTGCCTGGACCAGCTGCGTCCAGAAGCCGTGTCCCCATATGCTGCACCGTCTGTAGTGGGCTCTCTGCTCACATCCTTTCCACCACACGCAACCTGAGTGACCGTCCCTGTTTTCTGCTTTCTCCCACCCTCTCCTCTCTCCAAGAAAACTGGAGCCGGGAACATCTCCCAACCAGCGCTGCTCCTCCCAGATCTCAAGCCCTCATCCTCAATACCTCTCCCCTTAGTGCCTGACGTAGATCACCTGTGCCGTGTGATCTAGTGGTAACTTACAAAAACACTTCATTTACTGAACACAAGGGTAAACAGACGAGTCCTCTTCTGCAGTAACAGCCCAGAAGGCCACGGCTCTGCTGCCTCTCCAGGGTACTAAGGCGTCCAGCACTAATCTATTCTTAAGGATGCAGGCACATCTGGGACAATCCTTCCGGGTTCCGTCCCCGGCACAGTGGCAATACTACTCCTGCCACACACTGGTGAGTTCCTCTGGTAGCATTCTGCTGTCTCCTCACTTTCCAGAAACATATCTTTCTCCCTATCTGAACCCCATGAAAGAAGAAGACAAGGAGGTGCTCTTCTGCACTTGCCATCTCAAGAGTGAGGCTGGAGCATGCTATACCAGGCACAGCCAGCAGAGGGCGAAGCCTACCTGAGACAGCCTTTCAGCGTAATCTGGACTCTCCTTCTGCCTCCGCAGGCTGGGAGGCACAAACCAGAAGCACACATTGACAAACTCAGGCTGCGAGGAGGGATGAGGAAGGTATGAGCTGAGGAACGGGGCAGTTTCCCTGTCTCCGTCCTGGACCTTTATGAGGCTTCATGTATGGGATGGGGGCAGGGCACTCAAAGGCTCCAGGAGTCCTACCTCCATGACCAACTCAAATCCTTCCCGCTTTTTTATCTCCTCCACCAGGTACCTGGGGATAAGGGGTGAAAAAGCACACATGGCAGAGGCAGGGAAACACCTGGAAGAGGACGAGATCTGGGGTCCTCCTGCACCTACCGGCTGAGCGCAAAGGCCTGGTCGATGCGCTGCTCCAGCCCTCGCTCCCCTTGCGCCTTCCACATGAGCCACAGCTTTAAACAGTCCACATGGCGGCCACACTGCACCACCTTGTCTCCAGTGTCCAGAGCCACATCATAGAACTTGTCCTGCTGGAAGAGGTAGCTGGCCTGGGACCCGTGGCAACGCCTGAGCAGGTTCTGTGGGGAGAGAGCTGTCAGAGCGGGCCTTCCTACAGTGCTGCACACGGGGGTGGGGTGGGGTGTCTCAACTCAGTCATCCTTCCTCTCCCTGGAGCTGGGCAGCATTGAGGGCAACTGCCAGTCAACCCTGACCTCTCTCTGGGTCGCTCCTAACACCAAAACTCTTCCCAAATTCTGTCCAGGATCCCTCTGACCACACGACAAGCTAGGAAACCCTTTCTGGCAAACAAGAACAGGCCACTGGGCTCATGGGAGCTAGTCACAGAAACTTGGTTTCAGGTGGGAGGGTAAAGGGCACACATTCAGGCCTGGGTTCCTCTGTGGCAGGACAGGAAGCTCGGGCTCCACAGAGGAAAGGAGGCTGGGGTCCGGGATGAGGACAGACCCACCGAGGTGTCCCGGAGCAGAAGAGCAGAACACTGCAGCCCTGCGCCGAGAAGCTTGTGAGGGTTCCAAGCCACAGAGTCAGCCCTGGGTGAGACAGAGCAAGACTTTGTCAGTGCTTCTTCCTCCCTCCCCTTCCAGACATCCAGTAAAGGGCATACCCTTCTCCTGCAACCGGAGGATTCCCATGCCTGCCTCCCTCTGGCCTTCAGTCAATCTTCTCTCTAGTCCATCTCACCACTCCCTCCCCAAGCTCCCCAGTTTGTGACTATGGTGAGGACCCCAGATTTGAAGGGAGGGATTTGGGAAGGAAGCTGTGTGCACCTCTGGATCCCATCCAGGAGATGCCTGTGTGTCCGAGACAGCAGAACGCTCCCACCCCAGGCAGCCTGTGAAGCAGGAGAACAGCATGGGTCTTGTCCTCAATGGAGCCCACCCTACCCCCTCGACCCAAGTCTCACTCACATCCACATGGAACCACAATCCGTGACGTTGGCAAAGATCAGCAATGGCATCCAGGGGGTCAAAGGCCCCCAGCACGGTGGTACCAGAGGTGGCACTGACCAGAAATGGTACAGAGCCCTGTCGCCAAAAGGTAGAGGAGAAAAAAAGCTGTAGAGTTCAAGCTGTTCAGACTCTGGTGATGGCCCTACGCTCTCTGCACCCTTGTCCCCAACAATGCAGATGAGTAGAACCTAGGTCTCTCTAGGTTCTCTTTTAGTTTTAGTGCTAGGCTGGGGAGACAGCTCAGTCAGTACAGTGACTAAATTGTGGACCTAAGGTTGATCCCCAGAACCTATATGAAAAAACAAAACACACACACACACACACACACACCCCTCTAGGCATGGTGGCATGAGCCTGCAAACCCAGCTCTAGGAAGACAGAGATACGTAGGCCCTGGGCTTGTTGGCCAGCCAGCCTAGCTTAGCTGGTAAGCATCAGGCAGTAAAAGACCATCTCAAAAAGCAGATGGAAGGCTCCTGAGGAGCAACATCAGAAGCTGGTGCTAGGGTTTCACGTGTACACCAGTGCACACCACCATACATGCGCATTGCCATACATGCATACTGCTGCACATGCACACCACACACACACACCATGGCACATGCACACCGCCACACACGCACACCGCCCATGCACACTGCCACACATGCACACCACCACACACTCACACTGCCACACATGCACACCACCACACACTCACACTGCCACACATGCACACCACTGCACACTCACACATGCACACCACCACACACTCACACTGCCACACATGCACACCACCACACTCACACATGCACACCACCACACACTCACACTGCCACACATGCACACCACTGCACACTCACACTGCCTCACACATACATCATGGCACATGTATGCCACCACACACTCGCAGCGCCACACACACACACACCATGGCACATGCACACCAAAGCACATGCACATACAAACATAACATGTGATGTATTACTTAAGAGCCAAATACTAGCCGGACGGTGGTGGCGCACGCCTCTAATCCCAGCACTTGGGAGGCAGAGGCAGGCGGATCTCTGTGAGTTCAAGACCAGCCTGGTCTACAGAGCTAGTTCCAGGACAGGCTCCGAAACCACAGAGAAACCCTGTCTCAAAAAACCAAAAAAAAAAAAAAAAGCCAACTACTATTGAAAGTTCCATACTATAAAAGTTCGTACTGACATCAGATAAGTAAACAAAACAAATTTAAACTACCACAGAGAAAAGCTCAAACACAGATGGCTTCACTAATGAATTCCATCAAATATTTAAAAACTAAACACTACTGGGAGATGGCTCAGCAGTTCAGAGCACAGCACCCACCAGCAGATCTTCCAGAGGACCCAGGGTCAAGCTCCCACACTGACAGCTCACAACTGCCTGTAACTCCAGTCTCAGGAGATCCAACAACACCCTCTTCTGGCCTCCCTGGGTACCAGGCACACACATGGCACACAGATATACATACAGGCAAATCACACATACGTATAAAAATTAAATTTAAATTAAAAACAATAAATAAGTACCAGTTCACAAATATTTTCTCCCTAAAATCAGAATACATAAAACCATCTTGAGCTGGAGATGGAGACAGCTCAGGGCAAGAGCACTTTATCTAGGATGCCTGAGGCCCTAAGCAGAATCTCCAGAACCAAACTTACAAGAAACAAACAACAGCAAAACACATTAGCTCACTTTGTGTGTACACAATGGAACATGAACACACAAATAAAACTAAGAGGCAGGCATGACCTTTAATCCCAGCACTTGGGAAGCAGAGGCAGGCAGATCTCTGTGAATTTGAGGCCAGCCTAGTCAACATGGAGAACTTAGGGCAGCCAGAGCTACATAGTGAGACCCTGTGTCAAAAACAAAAGAAAATAAGAAAATAATTTCCTGTAGCCAGGCCTGGTGGTGCTTGCTTATAATCGAAGCCATTCAAGCAGCTAAAGACGGTCACATTCAAAACCAGCCAGGGCTACAAGGAAAAACCCTGTTGCAAAAAGCATACATCAATCAATTAGTTAATTAGCCCCAGAAGAGAGCTCTGCAGATAGTTCAGTGACAGAACACTCGCTTGGACGTTCAGTGTTCTGGGTTCAGTCGCCAGTACTGAACACATCACACAAAACCAAAGATACAAAAAGTGAGGGACCTGCCAGGTGGAGCTCCACACTTCGTGATCCTGGCACTTGGGATTCAGAGGCAGGAGAATCTGGAATTCAACGCCAGCCTGAGCTACACGGGACTCTGTCTAAATGAACAGACCTAACTTATGCTGTGTGTGGTCATGCCTTAAACCTCAGGACTTGAGAGGCAGAGGCAGGTGGGTATCTTTGAGTTTAAAGCCAGTGTGGTGTGGGTTCCAGGCCATTGAGGGCTACACACTTAGACCCTGTTATCAAAAACTAAAAACAAAACAGCAAAAATAATGTAAATTATAAGGAACAAGGCAGAAGGCTCAGTAGTTACGAACATCCACTGCTTCCAGCAGACCTGAGTCTAACCCAGCACCCTCTGCTGATCTCCAAGGGCACTGCACATACACGCACACCTACACACAAACATACATACACAGAAGTAAAAACAGAAATGAATCTTTAAAATTTTTGAATAATTAAAAGTATAAAACACTTATAAAAAGAAATTTTGTGCTCTTTGACTAGGTTAGCTATGATATCCAAAGCACAAGATACCAAGGCAGGGGTGGGATAAGCAGCAAAATGGCGAGGAGTAACGGTGTTTGCCATCATGTCTGACGATTTCTGTTTGACTCCTGACCCCACATGGTGGGAGGAGGGAACTGACTCTAAAAGTTGTCCCCTGACCCCGATATGCAGGCTGTGGCACTCAAGAGGCTGAGGCAGGAGAATCACTCCAAGTTTGAAGTCAAGTTGGGCTATACAATAGGACTTTGATTAAAAAAAAAAATTAAAATGGAATTTCCAGCAGTGGAACTCTCCCCACTGCAGGTGGAAAACTCTGGTCTGGCACGGCTTTAATGTGACACTGTCAACTATGAGTAGACATGTAATCCAACTGTGATGCTGGGAGGACACTGGGCTACTTAGGGTCATCAGGTGGCCCTTACAGTTGACCACTAGTGCTTGAGGAATAAGGGGAAACCAGAGGAGACACCAACACCTGGCTGTGTCTCTTGCTGTGTGAAGTTCTGTACTGACTTGGTGCTTGCCAGCAAGAAGGCCAACACCAGATTTAAGCCTTGAACCTTGAACCTGAGCTGTGAGACAAAACAAACCTCTTTTCTTATTAAATTACGCAGCCTCAGGTACTTCCCTGTACTAAAGTGGATTAATCACAGGGTCTTAAAGAGGTAGCTGTCCAGACAGCATCGTTCCCAATAGCTAGAGAGTAGAGAGTAGAAGCAGCCACTGTTTATTGCTGGATGAAGGGATAATCAAATGACAAATACATTCGACAGAAAGTTTTTTGTTTTTGTTTTTGAGATAGGGTTTCTCTGTGTAGCCCTGGTATCTTGGAACTCACACTGTAGACCAGGTTGGCCTCAAACTCACAGAGATCCATCTGCCTCTGTGTCCTGAATGCTGGGATTAAAGGAGTGCACTACCATTGCCTGGCTCCAGAAATTAAGTTTTAACACACATTTAATGCAATCTCCATCAAAATCCCATCAAAATTCTTCACAGATCTGGAGAAGACAATAATCAACTTTATATGGAAAAACAAAAAACCCAGGATAGCCAAAACAATCTTATACAATAAAGGATCATCTGGAGGCATTACCATCCCTGACTTCAAACTCTATTACAGAGCTACAGTATTGAAAACAGCTTGGTATTGGCATAAAAACAGAGAAGTCGACCAGTGGAATCGAATAGAAGACCCTGACTTTAACCCACAAACCTATGAACACCTGATTTTCGATAAAGGAGCTAAAAGTATACAATGGAAAAAAGAGAGCATCTTCAACAAATTGTGCTGGCAAAACTGAATGTCAATCTGTAGAAGAATGAAAATAGATCCATATCTATCACCATGCACAAAACTCAAGTCCAAGTGGATTAAAGACCTCAATATCAGTCTGAACACACTGAATCTGATAGAAAAGAAAGTGGGAAGTACTCTACAACACATGGGCACAGGAGACCACTTTCTACGTATAACCTCAGCAGCACAGACATTAAGGGCATCATTGAAAAAATGGGACCTCCTAGACTGAGAAGCTTCTGTAAAGCAAAGGACACTGTCACTAAGACAAATAGGCAACCCACTGACTGGGAGAAGATCTTCACCAACCCCGCAACTGACAAAGGTCTGATCTCCAAAATATATAAAGAACTCAAGAAACTAGACTGTAAAAGGCTAATCAACCCAATTATAAAATGGGACACTGAGCTGAACAGAGATCTCACAACAGAAGAAGTTCAAATGGCCAAAAGACACCTAAGGTCATGCTCAACTTCCTTAGCAATCAGGGAAATGCAAATTAAGACAACTTTAAGATACCATCTTACAACTGTCAGAATGGCTAAAATCAAAAACACCAATGATAGCCTTTGCTGGAGAGGTTGTGGAGAAAGGGGTACACTCATTCATTGCTGGTGGGAATGCAAACTTGTGCAACCACTCTGGAAAGCAGTGTGGCAGTTTCTCAGAAAATTCGGGATCAACCTACCCCTGGACCCAGCAATACCACTCTTAGGAATATACCCAAGAGAGGCCCTATCATACAACAAAAATATATGCTCAACTATGTTCATAGCAGCATTGTTTGTAATAGCGAGAACCTGGAAACAACCTAGATGCCCTTAAATGGAAGAATAGATGAAGTAAGGAATATATACATATTAGAGTACTACTCAGCAGTAAAAAACAAGGACTTCACGAAGTTTGCATACAAATGGATGGAAATAGAAAACACTATCCTGAGTGAGGTAAGCCAGACCCAAAAAGAGGAACATGGGATGTACTCACTCATATTTGGTTTCTAGCCATAAATAAAGGACATTGAGCCTATAATTCGCGATCCTAGAGAAGCTAAATAAGAAGGTGAACCCAAAGAAAAACATATAGGCATCCTCCTGAATATTAACCTTCATCAGGCGATGAAAGGAGACAGAGACAGAGACCCACATTGGAGCACAGGACTGAAATCTCAAGGTCCAAATCAGGAGCAGAAGGAGAGAGAGCACAAGCAAGGAACTCAGGACCACGAGGGGTGCACCCACACACTGAGACAATGGGGATGTTCTATCGGGAACTCACCAAGGCCAGCTGGCCCGGGTCTGAAAAAGCCTGGGTTAAAACCGGACTTGCTGAACATAGCGGACAATGAGGACTACTGAGAACTCAAGAACAATGGCAATGGGTTTTTGATCCTACTGCACGTACAGGCTTTGTGGGAGCCTAGGCAGTTTGGATGCTCACCTTACTAGACATGGATTGAGGTGGGTGCTCCTCGGACTTCCCACAGGTCAGGGAACCCTGATTGCTCTTTGGGCTGATGAGGAGGGGGACTTGATCGGGGCAGGGGGACTAGATGGGGGGAGGGGGGGGGAAATGGGAGGCGGTGGCGGGGAGGAGGCAGAAATGTTTAATAAATAAATAAATAAATAAATAAATAAAAAAAAAAGAAAGGCAGACAACATGTAAAAAACAAAGTTAAATGCAATTAAAAAAAAAGTTTTAACACACAAACTTTCAGACACACTCAAACCATATCCAAGCCACAGTACTCTGGACTGTTCTCAATGAATGTAGTAATGCCCCCGGCCACTGTCATAAAACAAAATAAAAACAGATCTGTGTTTGGCAGTGAGGCAGAGGCAGGCAGATCTCCAAGTCTGAGACAGGGTTACTGGAGAAACCCTGTCTCAAAAACAAAAAACAAACAACAACAAGAACAACAAACAACCAGACATGCTCACTTCCATAGGTCCTCTTGGACGGGACAATTGAGAGAGTGGAGTCGAAGGCAGCACCTGCCCCACGCAAGTCCTCCTGGATGGGGAGGGCTGTGTGGGGAGCAAGGGAAGTAGGTTGTCTCAGCTCTTCAGCTCCAGGGCCAGCCAGCCAGTGCCTCTCTCCAAGGCTAGCAAGTTCTTGTCTGGCCTTAAGACCCACCCTAATGCAGTCCCTTGTCCCCCTGCAGTCTCCAGCATCTCTCCCAGCTCCTGACTTGATTTGACCAATGCTCCTGTCTACCTCCCAGCACAGCAAACACTCAGTTGTCTTATAGGGATCTATGAGTGTCAGTCCTCCCTACACTAATAAAAATGATCTAGCAAAATAAAATGAGCAGGCTGGAATGACAGCTCCGTGGTGAAGGGAGCTCATTGCTCTTGCAGAGTTCCCAGGGTCAGTTCCCAACACCACGTGATGAATTGGTAAGAATTGGCAAGCATGAAGAGAAATTAGAAGAACATATACTGCTGGAATTTTAAGATGGTAAAGGTACTTTAGAAAACAGATAAGGGCCAGGCAGTGGTGGTGCACACCTTTAATCCATAGGGAGGCAGAGGTGGGCAGATCTCTTTGAGTTTGAGGCCAGCCTGGTCTACAAAGTGAATTCTATAGAGAAACCCTGTCTCAAGAAACAAAAAACAGGGCTGGAGAGATGGCTCAGAGGTTAAGAGCACTGACTGCTCTTCCAGAGGTCCTGAGTTCAATTCCCAGCAACCACATGGTGGCTCACAGCCATCTGTAATGAGGTCTGGTGCCCTCTTCTGGCATGTAGGCATACATGGAAGGAATGCTGTATACATAATAAATAAATCTTAAAAAAAGAAACAAAAAACAAAATAAATAAAAGAGTAAACTGCTGTAGAATATTATTTTAAGGTGTGTTACTTCTGTCTATGCTCTGGAACATTTGCTTAATTATGGAAAGATGTGTTTGGTTAAATAAAATTCACCTGCAGTCCAGAGGCTGCGTCAGCAACTGACAGGAAGTGGTAAGGAAGAGCCAGGTGGAGAAGGGTTTATAAGGAGGGACAAGAAAAAGCACAAAGACTTCTTGGGAGACATGAGGAGGTGAGCTAGGTCAGCTGCTTGCTTTTCGGCCTTTCTGGGAAGCAGGATTCTACCTCAACCTTTGAATCATGAGTTCTTTAGCAGGACAGAGATTTAGATAAATTCTCTGAGCAGCTTTGAAAGAGTCGATGCCTGTGGGAACAGAATTTATTTCGTCGGGCTGCGGCTCTGGTGGCCTAGCCTCTGCTGGAGGACAACAGAAAGCAGGTTAGGACTCTCTATCCCCAGCTGGGAACATCAACAGTTGCTGACTTCTGAGAGGAGGGTCAGTTTTCTTTACAGGTGTGGCACTTGGGACCACACTCCAACGAACAGCATGAACCAGAATCAGCATGCTACTTACTATATAATAATAAAATAACAATTATTAATACTAACGATGAAGAGGACATAGGTTGGAGGTGCTGCTTTTTGGAGGACTGAGTTTGATGAGCAGCACCCACGTCAGGTAGCTCCCACCTGCCTGTAACGTCAACTCCAGGGCTATCTGATGCCTTTGGACTCCACAAGTGTAACATGCTAACACACAAACACATCCTTTAACTATAAAAATATTGGAGCTGGAGGGGCCGGGCGGTGGTGGTGCACGCCTTTAATCCCAGCACTTGGGAGGCAGAGGCAGGCGGATCTCTGTGAGTTCGAGACCAGCCTGGTCTACAAGAGCTAGTTCCAGGACAGGCACCAAAGCTACAGGGAAATCCTGTCTCGAAAAAGAAAAAAAAAAAATTGGAGCTGGAGAGATGGCTCAGTGGTCAAGAGCACTGGTTGCTCTTCTAGAGGACCCTGGTTCAGGGTTCAGGTAATTCCAGTTCCAGGGGATCTAATGCCTTCTTCTGGCCTCTGCAGATATAGGAACTCAAATGGATCACAGGTATACATGCAGGCAAAACACCCATACACATAAAAACATAATAAAATGGTTTTTAAAATATGTAAACACAATTATTCTAAATAGCAAAATAGGGTGTTCATTCTATACAGTGACCTGAAATACGTATTTCATGTATATGGAGGTATTTTCATGTTATCATATGTACATTCATATATTTGCCTACACTGTACCCTAGTGGTGGTGGCGATGATGATGAAGACAATAGTTATGTCACACACTGAGATCACAGCCCACATCTGTAATCACAGCACCAAGTAAGCTAAGGCAGGAAGATCAAGTTTGAGGCCAACATGAGCTACACACTGAGTTCAAAGCCAAAGCATACTGCACAGCAAGAACCGGCCCCTAAAAAGCGCAGCAGCAGACACAGCTGATGTCTGGACGTGTATCCGCGTCCAGCGCTAGTCTAAGCACTCTGCACACGAACTCATTCATCCTTAGAGCAGCCTTCTGTCATTTCACACAGACCTGTCAGCGTTTATCTTACCTACCAATAGGCATTAGGGCATTGTTTTCAGTTCATACTTTGTTCTGGTAAATGTCCTCATGCACAGAATTCTATGAACTTGTACTAATTAACAATTCTCTGAGCAGAGGACCTCTGAATCTGCAGACAGATGTACTTAAAAACTGGGCAGGGTACCAAACATGCCGTACCTTCTCCCCCATGGCAGCAATGCTCACCAAAGCCTGCACATCCTCCCCAGTGTCCCCCTGTGTGACTCTCGGTCCACAGAAACCTTCCACACTATTCATGCTTTAAGCACCTACCACCATCCCCACAGGTGCTTGGGACTCCTTGGAAATTCAGAACCTAACCCACCTACAAGTGTCTGTAGAGTCCCCGACACTAAAGGAGAGGCGTGAGGAGTATCTCAAGCAGGAAGATCCTGAACCACCTTTCCTGAGGGGATAGAGGGGCCCTGCCCCACTACCCAGTGACCTCACTCACCTCAGCCTCGGCCAGACTGATCTGCCTCTCCAGGTCCTCAGGGTCCATTTTCCCTCTGAAAAGGAAAACTGAGTAAGTGAAGCCAGTTCAGGTGTGCTCACATAACACAGCTGGGATAAGAGAGGAGCAATACAGAGGTCATGTACAGACTGAGACCTCAGAGCACCGGGGAGGATGCTAGTGGGCACTGAGAAGCAGGAGCAACAATTATGAAAGAAGAGTAGGCAGGAGAGGTGCACCAGGGACAGGGCCTAAGGCCAGAGCAATCTGGCAAGTAGGTGACAAGCTGTGCCAAGCTGGGTCAGGGCCGTGTCGGCAGAAGGACCTTCACCTCTCATCAGCCTTGACCACTCGGACACTGTCAGTGCCAAGTCCGAGAAAAGCGGCTCCCTTACTGACGGAGTAGTGACACTGTGGAGGAACGCAGAGGGCAAGTTAGCGTGGCCTGAGCTGCGGCCCAGAAGGCTCTATGGCTGGGGAGGGCAACTGATGGGACCCTGTGGCCAGGACTGATGGGACCCTGTGGCCAGGGCTGATGGGACCCTGTGGCCAGGGCCTTCAAGTGTTCATGTGCAGGATTATGTTGGGTCTGAGTTAAATACAGGCTCGGAGCTGGTGGGCCTGCGACTGCATTTCTAGAGCCTCCCAGGTGATGTCAGTGCCGCTGGAGCGTGAACTAGCTCAGAGGGGAGCCTGCATCTACAGCATTCATCTCACCCCACCTCCAGGAAGGCAAGAATATCTGGCCTCACCCACTGGAGGCCAGGAAGACTTGTGGGGTCTCTAGCTGAGCTGGCAGAAGATTAGACTCAGGAGTCAGGGCCAGGCCTGTGGCTATTCCCTACCTCCTTTGATGTGAAGAGGGCCAAAGGTGGCAGTGCCCGGAGCCCTCTCTGCTTGCAGTCTGGGTAGCGCTGATAGCGGGCCAGGTTCAAGGCATACATATTCGAGATGGAGCCCCCTGTCCCAGGGAGGAAATGGTAGCTAAAGTGAGTGGTAGTGAGTCAAGACCCAAGTTTCCTTCCCCAACCTTTCCACCCAGAACTGGTCAAACAGCAGGCCTCACATTAGCTCCCAAGCCAGGAATTCCTAGGATTCACAAATAGCACAGGGGCCAGACCAGGTCTGGGATCAAGAGACCCCTATACTCCCTGAGCGCCCACTAGGGTCACTTCCCCATGATGGGAAGCCTCTCGTGGTCTAGCCCAGTGGGACCCAAAAGGAAACAGCTACTGCCCTCCACACTAGTTGTACAGAATAAGAGAAAGTACACAGGAGGCAGGCCTTTTACAAAGACCCAAGGACGGCCCCCTTCCCCCTTCTCACATACCGGGGCAGAAGACCCCATCCCCGGAGTTCCAGCCCACCAAGGCACGGAGTTTCTTCAGCACCTCCTCTTCCATAAGTACAAACACAGGGGCAATCTCATACGTGTACCTGCCAGGGAACATCAGTGAAAAGGCCCAGGTGGGAGTACTGCCCAGCTGAGTCAGAGGGGGTGAAGGATCCCAAGAGAGAAGTTGGTGGGTGTCAAAGAACCAGAGCTCACATGAGAAAACAGTGGGGCAGGAGGCACGAAGAGGCTGGAGGACAGAAGGCCAAAGGACAGACAGGAGGGAAAACATTCTCTAAGGAGGCATTTGTAAAAAACAGGGGCAAGGGGCAGAAACCACGGTCCTGTCCTACCCAGATGACTTCCCCAGCAAACCCAAGTTCTCTATAGACACGAGGGCCCTAGATGGCTCACGGGCTGGTGTTGAGGCTCTCCGTGATGATGCGCCCAGCCAGAGCATGGGGATCTAAACCTGAGAAGAGCTGGTTGAAGAACCGGGGGTGACCTGGAGGACGGGGAGCAGGCAGGGGTCTCAGGGTGGACCTGGGTACTCCTGGGGCCAGCAAGCCCTCCCGTCAGGTTCCCAGGCACACCAGTCTTGACACTGTAGTGAATCACTGTCCGGCAGCGTTCCAGAATCTGTTCCTGAGACTCTCCCTGGCTCTGCAGCTCCAAATCCAGCAGCTGCCTGAGCTCCTCAGGCTCCTTCCATTCGCAGACCTAGCAGGAGGCCAAGATGCAGCCATGACAATTAAGACAGCTCAAGAATGCTCTTTCCCAAGCATACACAAGCAAGGGGGAATGAAGGACCAAAGACCCAGAGTGCAGCTCTTGAGACTCATGAGGAACATGGGTAAACTCACTGGAGTCAAGTCTACAAGACCACGGGCAGGAGGAGGAAGGAGAAGGGGCCCACCTTCTCTGAGGCACTGGTCCCTTTCCGAATGGCCTCATCTACAACAATCCCAAACACGTCCCGGAGCAAGGCCTCCACAGCCATGGGATCCCCATTCAGAGCAGTATGTGGTTTGGAGGCAGCCATCAGGATGAAATCTGCAAGCAGGGGTGGAACCATGCCTCATTTAGCCTGTGTGCCCCACTGGGACACAACAAGCAAGACCTTCTACTTGGTAAGGGGCCTGAGGTCCATGCTAAGTAAGTGCAGGTGCGGGGAGGAGGCAGCATCCAGAGAGAAAGCCAGTGTCAACAAGAGGAAGGGACAGGCAACCCACGCCAAGTACACCTAGGGCAGAGACACAGCACTTACCTCTCTGCTCAGGCCTAAATTCAGACGAGCTGGCGACAAGGTACACAATGAACTTTTCTGAATAATAGGATGAAGACAGCAGAGGAGTAGGGTAAAGCCAGCATTCACATGGCTGGGCATAACTCTCATGACCCTTGCCCAAAAGAAAACTTTTACAGATTTGGGACAGGGACAGCTGGCTAGGCTGAGCTCCCCGGGTAATAATTAGCTGACAGAGGAAGGGTGGGGCCGCGACAAGAAAGGCAAAAGCAGGTGGCACATCTCCTCAGAGAGGGCATCATGAGTGCCCAGGGAGTGGGGAAAGACTGGAGGAAGGCAAGGGCAGAGAGGCCCAGGAAGGGCCTGAGATGTGCAAGTCAAGCCATCCTACCGCTGAGTCTTTGCAAAACTATCCTAGTTTTGGGCTGCAGAGATGGCTCAGAGGTTAAGAACACTGGCTGATCTTTTCCAGAAGACCTGTGTTCAATTCCCAGCAACCACATGGTAGCTCACAGCCATCTGTAATGAGATCTGGTGCCCTCTTCTGGCCTGCAGACATACACGCAGACAGAACACTGTATACATAATATTTTTTTTTTTTTTTTTGAGGCAGGGTTTCTCTGTAGCTTTGGAACCTGTCCTGGAACTAGCTCTTGTAGACCAGGCTGGCCTCGAACTCACAGAGATCCACCTGCCTCTGCCTCCTGAGAGCTGGGATTAAAAGGCGTACACTACCAGCACCCGGCTTTTCTTCTTTTTTTTAAGGTTGTATGTATCTCAGGCTGATCTCCAACTGGTTATGTGGCCAACAGTGATTTTGAACTCATCTTCCTGCATCTACCTTTCAAGGGCTAGGATTATAGGAATGAGCCACTACAGGCAGTTTATGTCATCCTGGAAGTCAGACCCAGGCTCTGTACACACTAAGCAAGCACTGTAACAACCTAGCTCCATCCATACCCTAGCATCCACATCCCTTCTGCAGAAGGAGACTTAGACATAGCTCAGGCTAGCCTTAAAACCAAATCCTCCTGCTTTAGCTCCCAAGGACTGCGATTAACAGGCCTGTGCTGCCAAGCCTCCTCTGCCCTGACTTCTGAAGTCTCTGAGAGGAGGCCACGCTGAAGAAGCACTGTGCCACACAAGCGTCCATGCTAGGACTGAGACAGCCCTGCCCTGCTGGCGGACACAGACACACATGCAACAATAATGGCCTGGGGTCTGATCCTGACCAAGCAGGTAAACGGCAGGTGAGGAACCCTGAAAGAGAAGGAAGAAGGTCATGAGCTAACATGGGGTAAGCCAGATGGGATGCAGGGGCAAAGTTGAGTGGGTTATGGCAAGTCTTAAGCATCAACCCGACCTAGGAATCTAATTTTACCCTGCAGAAAACGATGTCACTAAAGGAGTCTGCAGCAAGTCATATAATTAAGTTGATGCTGACAGCTAGTAGTGCTGCTTCAAGCCTGCAACCACAGCAAGAAGCAGACACAGGAGTATCATGGCAAGTTCCAGGCCAGTTAGCACTACATACAAAGACAATGACTAGTAAAGACAAAAACAAAACAAGAATTAGAATGGGAATGAGAAAGGTGAGCTTGGGCAGTGGTGGTGTTCACCTTTAATCCCAGCACTTGGGAGGCAGAAGCAGGTGCCATCTCTGGGAGTTCGAGGCCAGCCTGGTCTATAGTACAAGCTACAGGACACCCAGGTCTACACAGAAAAACCCTGTCTCTAAAAACAAAATAAACAGAACAAACAAAAAACATTTTTTAAAAATTGATGCTTTTAGCTGGATGTGTGTGGGCCCACTACTATAGTCTCAGTGCTTACGAAGTTGAGGAAAGAGGATCACTATGAGTTTGAGGCCAGTCAGAACTACATAGAACTACACAGCAGAGAAAAATAATGACAGCTTGAATTCTGCAGGAAAATGGATGGAGCTAGAAAACATTATTTTGAGTGAGGAAACCCAGACACAGAAAGACAGTTATCACACGTACTCACTCATAGGTGGTTTTTAAACATAAAGCAAAGAAAGCCAGTCTACAAACCACAATCCCAGAGAACTTAGACAACAATGCAGACATTAAGAGAGACTTACATAGCTCTAATCTACATGGGAAGTAGAAAGTAGAAAAAGACAAGATCTCCTGAGTAAATTGGAAGCATGGGGACTGAGGGGGAACACTGAAGGGAGGAGGGGAGAGACAGGGAGGGGAGCAGAGAAAAATGTAGAACTCAATAAATATCAAAAGAAAAAAATAAAAAAAACTTAGAGGGGGTGAGAGGAGAAGAAATAAAGGAAAGAGAGAGAGAAGAAAAGGAAGAAAGAAAAAAGGACGGAAGGAAGGGAGAAAAGGCTGGGTGGTGGTGGCCTATGCCTTTAATTCCAGCACCTGGGAGGCAGAGGCCAGCCTAGTCTACAAATCAAGTTCCAGGATAGCCAGAGCTGTTACACAGAGAAACTCTGTAAACTCTGTCTCAAAGAACGTGCAAGAGAGGAAGGGAAGGGGGGAGGAAGGAAGGGGGGGGAGGAAGGAAGGGGGGGAGGGAGGGAGGGAGGGGAGGGGAGGGGAGGGAGAGAGGGAGAGAGAAAAACTGATGCTCAAGAGGCCAGTTTCCGGCAGCGGGATGCAGAGTTGATAGGCAAGGAGAAGCCACACCAGCTTTGGTCATTCTCTGAGTTACACTGATTCTGACAAAGGTGCTGTTGAAGGAAATGGAAGAATCAAAGGTGACAGTGGAGTTTGTGCTTGGGTGGCCAGAAAGTTATAACCCATGACGAATGTGGGAGCAGGAGGGGAAAACTGAATGAAAGTGAATACGAGAGAGACCTCCTGGATGTGTCCATCCTAGAGATCCACGCTCGGGGAAGACCCCACTAGAGCCGAGTGAGATCATCTCAGGGAACTGAGTCTTTGCAAGGCTCAGAGGATGGTGCAGGGAGAGCAGCAAAACTGAGGGGCACGTGGACCTAGAACAGAGCCACCTTCCTGAGTGCAACTGTTCAACCCACTGCCCACTGTCAGTCTTCACAGGGCCTCACACCAGCACTCCCTGGGTCTGGGGAACCGGGAATACTAGCCAGGATATGAGAGGGAGGGTCAGTCCCTCAGAGCCACTCTGCTACCTCCCCCACCCCAACAGCTGCAAACATGGTGAACAAAGGTCAAGAGACTAAATGGGCAAACTGGGATAGAGATCAGAGCCTGCCTACTACATAGAAAACCCTGGGTTCCATCCCCAGCACTACAAAAACAAACCAAAAATGGGTCCTACTTCATGACATTCCATACTTAAAATGCACTATGCTGACCTTCACACTGCTTCAGGGAGGCCCATGAACCACATTTTAAAAAGGGAACCGGGCTTCATAGTTTTCACTGCAAATACTAACAAATGTCAATATATATTTTCTCCCTCTTTACACAACAGGAACATGATAATTCTTCTACATACTGCTTTTTCTCCACAAAAAAATATGGGTACGGAGCTGGAGAGATGGCTCAGAGGTTAAGAGCACTGGCTGCTCTTCCAGAGGTCCTGAGTTCAATTCCCAGCAACCACATGGTGGCTCACAACCATCTGTACTGAGATCTGGCGCCCTCCTCTGGCTTGCGGGCATACATCGAGGCAGAATGTTGTATACATAATAAATAAATAAATCTTTACAAAAAAAAAAATGGGGCTGGAGAGATGGCTCAGTGGTTAAGAGCACTGCCTGCTCTTCCAAAGGTCCTGAGTTCAATTCCCAGCAACCACATGGTGGCTCACAACCATCTGGAATGAGGTCTGGTGCCCTCTTCTGGCCTGCAGACATACACACATTGTATACATAATAAATAAATAAATATTTAAAAAAAAATATGGGTACGTATCATATTAGTACGTACAGCGCTTCCTTGCTGTTCTTTAACATAACAGCTTTAGGAGATAAATTTTACACACCGCAGAACTCATCCCTTTATCCAGGGGTTTTAGTAAAGCCACAAACTTGAGCAAGCACTGCCACTACCTAACTCTAGAACCTTTTCCTCATCCCAGGGATAAACTCATCAGCAGTCACTGGTTTCTCCCGCCCAAACCTCTGGCACCCACAAATCCACTTTCCATTTC
The DNA here is from genome assembly GCF_014885135.2 of Alexandromys fortis. Classification (NCBI taxonomy): domain Eukaryota; kingdom Metazoa; phylum Chordata; class Mammalia; order Rodentia; family Cricetidae; genus Alexandromys; species Alexandromys fortis. The sequence goes on from NW_026068223.1 coordinate 581,356, forward strand.
TACAGATTTGCCGGGCTGTGCAGGTCACTGAAAAAGCAGCAGACACTATGTGGGGTTTGTGACTAGCTTCCTTGGGGAAAGAAGCACACTGTTCTAAAGAATGCAGCATGAGCCAGTATTTCACTCCTTTTCATGACTGGTTCATACTCTTTATAGGAAGATTATGTACTTCATTTGGCCATTTATAAGTTCCTAACTGTTTCAGTCACTTGTGGCATTGGCTATGATGAATAACGCTGCTATGAACATTTGTGTACAAGTTCTTGTACAGACATGTGTCTTCAATTCCCCTGAGGATATACCTGCTGGGAAAACTGCTGAGTCACACACTAACTATGTTTAACCTCTTGAGGAATTGCCAAATTGTTTTCCAAAATAGGTGTCCTTCACAGTTCCACCAATAGTGGACGAGGACACCAGTTTTCCACCTTTACAGAGACAACCACCTGCAAGTCTGATCGGGTCAACATTCATAAACCTTGTACCAATGTAGAAAATATTGGACCAGCAAAATGGCTAGGTAAGTGAGAGGTGCTTCCCGCTAAGCACCTGGATTTGACCATGGACCCCACATGAGAGATGTGGAGAACTAACTCTCGTAGAGAAGTTGTCCTTCAACCTCTGCATACACGTGCACGTGAATGCATATGCACACACATGCACATACACACAAAACAGGTAAACATAATTTTAAAAAATGCCTTAGAGGGGTAGTAAGATGAGGTGTGTAAAGTAAAGGTGCTTGTTACCCACCCTTAGGACCTGAATTTGATCCCAGGAATGCAAACGGTGGAAGAATGGGTTTGCAGCTGTTGTTCTCTGCCGCAAAAGATACAAGTGCATGCACACAGGCAGCTCGCTAAGCAAATAAATAGAATTAAGAATCATATTTTTAAAATGTCTTAGTAAATGTCCAGACCCTTGGCTTCAGCAAAACAGAATGACACACAACTTTTTTTTTTTTTTTTGAGACAGGGTTTCTCTGTTTCACAGCTCTAGCTGTCTTGGAACTTGCCCTGAATACCAGGCTGGCCTTGAACTCACAGAAATCCATCCACCTTGCCTCCCAAGTGCCACCACTTTCGAAAATGAGGCGTGTAGCTCAGTGCTACACTGGCTTCCTACGGTGACTCACAGCACACCACACTCCCCCCCACAATAAACAGACATCTCAATATAGTTTTATATAAGTGGATCAGTCAGTTTCTATGAAGCAGTGACACACTTCAAAATCGCACTGTTTGCCTTAGGAACCAGAATTCTGCTGTACTGCTCTGTCTGACCCAGCACTCTTGAGTTGAAGCAATGCTCCTGCCTCAGCAGTGTGAGCGTAGGTGCATAGTCCTGTGCTCACTTTGCTTTGCTTCATGTGCAGTGCTGGGGATAGAACACCTAGGGTTCAATTCCTAGCACCCAAGTTGACAGTAATTACAGTCGCAGGACATCCAGTGCCCTCTTCTGGCCTCCTCAGGCACTGCGTGCATGTGGTGCATATAAACACATGCAGGAAACAGCAGACAGAAATGAACGTACCCCTCAACCTGCATGCTTAGTACTCAACTAGCCCTCACCTATGTCTTAACAGTCCAGGGTCCCCAAATCAGGGAAGACTTGGTCTTCCTGTATTAATTAACAATCAAGGTTAACACCTCACAGATGTGTCCAAAGGTCAACGTGATTTCTACAGTTCCTGAGGAGAGTCTGGTGTTTAGGTTATACCAGGCTGACAAAGCCAAGCATGACAACAGTGCCTCCAAATTAAATATATATACAACAATCTCACCTTAGTTACACCATTAAAATAAAAGTTACTTTAAAACAAGAAAAGATTGAGAAGGGGCTGAGTGTGGTAGTGCACACCTTTACAGATCTCTGTGAGTTCACAGTGAGAGACACTGTCTCAAAAAAAAAAAAAACAAATAATGATAATGATAATAAAATGGTTAAGGAGGGGCTGTAGAAGTAGTTCTGTGATAGGCTCTCAGTTCCATTCCCATCACCACACAAAAAAAGAAAAACCTCCAAAATTTCCCAAGTATAAGGAACGTCCCTTGAACATCATTCTATTTCCCAACTTGTTTTTTTTTTTTTTAAGACAAAGTTCTCTATGTAACAGCCCTAGCTGCCCTGGAACTAGCTCTCGTAGAGCAGGCTGGCCTTGAACTCACAGAAATCACCTGCCTCTGCCTCCGGAGTGCTGGAATTAAAGGCTTGCGACTATTTCCCAACTTCTTTATTCACTATCATCAAAGGTCTAAGGGGCGGCAAAGAAAACTAGACAGCTTGTGTCTATTATGCAACCGTACTGGCTCTCAAGAGAATGGTTTAGCTGGTTCAGCAAACACTGACTGTCTACTTCTGCTTGGCTGGCACTGCCCCAGGGACTGCGCTTATCCTGTGGGTTCCAGCTAGCAGCCAGCAAAGGAGCCCATCACACGTGCTGGCCTTCAGGTAATGAGGTGGGGACGCACTTGGGACTCGTCGCAGCACTATTTGGGGAAGTGACGCAGTGAAGCAGAAAGGCTGAGTTAGGGATCCTGTACCAGAGGAGTCCTACCTGACAGCAAAGAGATCCGGACAACTAGCTACCTCCAGAAGTTCTTTTAACTAAGCATATTGTTAGAAAGTTAACAAACTGGGGCCTTTGAGATGGCACAGCGGGCAAGGGCCCTTGCTCTCAAGCCTGGTGAACTGCGTTTCTCCATCCCTGAACCCACATAGTAGAAGCAGAGAACCGACTCTCCAAAAGTTGACCTCTAGCTGGACAGTGGTAGCACACATCTTTTTTTTTTTTTTTTTTTTTTTTTTTTTTTTTGGTTTTTCGAGACAGGGTTTCTCTGTGGCTTTGGAGCCTGTCCTGGGAACTAGCTCTGTAGACCAGGCTGGTCTCGAACTCACAGAGATCCGCCTGCCTCTGCCTCCCAAGTGCTGGGATTAAAGGCATGCGCCACCATCGCCCGGCTTGGTAGCACACATCTTTAATTCCAGCACTAGAGAGGCAAGGGCAGGCGGATCTCTGTGAGTTCAAAGTATGTGCCACCAGTAGTTAGGAAGCCTTATCTTTTTTCATTATGGACTTTTTTTTTTCTTCGATAGTGCCTTGAAGTCTCCTACACTCACCAGACGGCAGCTAGAATAGAGTGGAACGTAAGTGGAATCCCCGTTTCCTTCTGCTAAGTGTGCACTTCGAGTATTCCATCTTTTAACAGGACCCCTCTCTAATGCTAAGCTGCTCGAGGATGGGTTTAATTTTCCCCTTTTCAAATGCAGCCTGGTTCAGGGAGCAACAAAAAGTCCACCGAAGGGAAACCTGGGTTAGATCACCCAGAACAGGGAGGAGAGAAACTAAAGAGTCTAGCTCCGGGCACAAGGTTGAGGGAGCTGAGCAGGGCTGCCTTGGGTACTTCGGGAATGTCTCCGAGACTCACACTCGGAATGTGGTTTAGCGTGTACCGCAGGACGGCGCAATGATTTAACTCTACTCCCAGCTGACCTGTCTGCAGGACTGCGCCGGATAACAAGCCCGGAAACACAAACCTGACCAAGTTAAATGAAAAGATCAGGGGTACGAACTGTTCTAGCGTCTACTTGGGGCTCCGGACTCAGGAGCAACAGGAGAGAGAGGGAGTTTTTCCAGAAGTCAACCAGCTCACTTAAAGAACCTTCTCAAAGAACACTCAGCCCCTAAAGACTTCAGGAGCGAGCCTGGCGTCTGCCCTCAGTCAAGATGGCGGCCAAGGCGCCCGCGCGCCAGGGCGCACGCGCACCCCTTCGCACCATCCTCCTCCGGTCCTGCCGATCGCCACCCCTCCCACTCGCCAGCTGCAGCACTCTGCGCGTCCCCAGCCTCACCCCTCTCTGGCGGCCCCCTCCTGACCAGGCTCCCGAGCCCGGAAGTGGATGTGGCCGCTTGGCAGAGAAGACGAGGGGGAGGGAGAAGTGCTTCCGGGGAAACGGGCCCCGGGTTGGTGTTTGTAAACTTGCCTCGGTCCCGGCGCGGGCAGCGGCGGCCGCGAGCTTGGCACCGGGTGCTTAGGGCCTGGAGGAGGCGCCGCGCGGCGGAGGAGACGGCGGGAGGCCGCGCCGGGCAGGTAGGCGCGCACCGCGGGGAGGCAGCGTCGAGCAGGCAGACGGCGGCTCCTCAGCAGCTCGCAGGCCGTGGGGCGCCGCGCGCGAAGGGGGAGGGGAGCGGGGCGGAGGAAGGAGGGAGGAGGGAGGGGGCCGCGAGGGGAGGGCCGCGGCCGCCCCCGCCCCGCCCCCCGCCGGGGTGAGGGGGCTCACTGGGAGGGGACGCGGGCACGAGCACGCAGGTCGCGCGATGCTCTGCTCCGGTCCCGCGCTGCGGCTGCTTGCAGAGAGCGCGCCGGCCCTCCACCTCCGCGGCGGATTTACATACCTTCGCGCGGACTCGGAGTAGCGCTCACGTGTGGGCACTGCCCGTCGGTGTCTACCAGGCACCCCGGCGCTCAGCGGTGGCCCCCGAGCTTCCCTCCACCACGTTCTGCCAGCGTCTGCGGAGTGCCAGCCTTGCAGGCCGGCCCACTCTGCACAAAAGCCCCAGAGGGCCTCCGCCCCCTTCTTCCGTTCCTAAGATGCCAAATCGGAGCCTTTACTCTGTTGGCAGTGTCTCTCCTGAAGAAGACCCAGCTTCCTTTTACTCCTGTTGGCTGCTCTTCCCGGCCCAGGAGGCCAGTTATTTATACTGACCCAGAAAGAATGCACTTGACTCTTGTCCTCCTTTCGAGCTTCAGAGCGCCCAGCAAAATAAGTTGAGCGAGCGTATGGCCTGAGGATGTTGCATTTACGGGCCTCGTCTCCCTTTCTGATTTCAGATTTCCGGAGCAGACCTAGAGCTTCACCAAGAAAATTCAGCTGGGAAACCAAGACGGATAGACTCTCATTTCTTCAGACAATAGGCAGAAGCCACAGACCTCGGATTTTTGCAACACCTGTTTTCCCTTTGGAGGACGCTAAATTCTTTGAGAGGACAAAGGCAGTTCATTATGGCAACTAAACTGAAAGAACAGGAAGGGGCCATTACTGTTCTTCAAACTACCGTGTCTTAAGGAAAGCTGGATAAAGAACTTCTGAACTTTTGGGTTCATTAAGTGAAAAATCAGCATGGCTCAGGTAAAAAGCTCTCGCGTCCTCCTTCAAGACCGCTCACTGGGAAGCCTGTTTGCAGTGTCACTCTTGAATTCTGCCTTAGTCAACAGTGTTGACCATCCCCCAGTGAGCCGAGCTCTGTATTAAGCACCAGGGGGAGATCTAGAGGAAGGAAAGGAGACAGGCCTCCCTGCCTTCAGGGAGCTTCCAGTCAAATGAAGGAGGTAGGCTATACACCACGTCACAGGCACTGATGTCGGTGGGCAAAGCACCTTACACTGTACTTCTGGTACGTGGAGTACTTGGGCATGAGGGAGTGAAGAGCCTGGTGAATGCTTCATTTGTTTTTCTTTTTCAGCAGGAATTTTATTGAGCTCCTGTTACATGCAAGGCATTGTGTTTGGAATACAAAGATGAATAAGATTGTCCTTGTCCCCAGTAAGCTTCCAGGCTAGTTGGGGGGAGGGGGAGGAATGGAAATACAGTCTGTTGTTTATTTTTATGTTCACAGTGCCTTGCATAGTGGCTGGCTGGTAGTAGAGCGTCCGCATCTGTTGACTAAAGGAGTTTGCAATGATAGAGGGGCGCTACTACAAAGTAGTGCTTCTGCCTGAATGGAGAGAAGACGGCGAAACTTGACGGATGCGTAGGGTTCTGCTAGCTGAATGAACAGAGAAGGCCATTCAGACAGAGGGACTGTGTGGGAAAATGGGATGAGGGTCAGGGTATTACCAGTAGCTTGGTTAGGCAGGTAGGGGGCCAGAGGATTAAACGGGGCATCATTAGGGAGAAAGGGTAGATAATGATTGTGGGGGTTGTTTTCTGGAGAAGTCAGCACAGTGTGGCCCAGGGGCTTTTTGTGCCTTTCCTAAAGAGTTAGATGTTAAACAGCAGAGTAGTGTCTTGCAGAAGACAGTTGTCCCTGTGAAGGAGGCAGAGGGAGTGGAAGGACAAGATGGCCAGAGGATCTGCTGTAGTTTTCTGAGGGGATGCTGCTCTGCTTTGAGCGTTCTCTGAGGACAACTACACCAGTCGCACCAGGATGGCAGCCTGGTTGTAGTGGGATTGGCTTGCTTCCAAGTGCTGCAGCGTGCACAGCTTTCTCCTCCCCGCAAAGAAGAGTCTCTGGATTTCGTCTTTCTTACTCCCCAGTACGGTGTTTACTGTTCTGCTAAGCATTTTACACCAGTTTGGTTCTCCCTGACCCTGTGAGGGCAGGCATTCTGACAGGCATTTCACATTTGAAGGAAGCAAAGCTGCAAAGGTAGAGAGGCTCCCAGAATTACACAGCCCAAACAGCAGAGCTAAGGTTTTTAACTTCGGACTTTCTGAGTAGGAAAAGTATGTATTCTGGAGTACTAGTTCAGTAAAGTCAGTTCAGGAACCATTGTGTTAGAATAAGGGGTGATTTCTCAGAGCACCCCTGTTTAATTGACTTTCTTAAACTTTATGTACACTCCAGGCAGTGGCAGCGCCCCCACTTTAATCCCAGCACTCCAGTGGCAGAGACAGGCTGGTCTACAGAGCGAGAGTGAGTTCAAGCGTAGACTCCAAAGCTACACCCCAAAGTCCTGCTTCAAAAACAAAACAAACAAACAAACAAAAACTTTATGTAGTGTATACATATAAGTGGCCTAAGTAAGGCAGAGGGGGTTTGCAGGGTGGGATAGGTATGGTGGTGCACACCTTTTCCCAGCACTAGGCAAGTCTCCGAGTTCCTGGGTCCTGGACAGCCAGGGCTATACAGAGGAACTCTCTAGAAAAAACTAAATAAATAAATAGATAGATAGATAGATAGATAGATAGATAAGTAGATAGATGAATAAATAGATAGATAAATAAATAGCCTAAGTGGTCAGAGAAACTGTATGTTCAACTCCAGAATGAAGGCGATTGAGTTTTTCTGTTTGCTATAACTGACAGCACCTAAGAAATTTAAAAATCTACAGTGAGAAATAACCTGATAGAAATGTACTTGGCACCAGCAAGGTCTGCCCATCTGAAAGTGGCTTTGAATCTGAGCACTGTTGGTGGACACATTGCTCAGTGGTTAAGAGCACTTCTTGTTCTTCCAGAGAACCAAAATTCAGGTCCTAGCACCCACATCAGCCAGCTCAGCTCCCTTCAGCTGCAGGGATCTGATATCCCCTTCGGGTCTCCTTGGGCACTTGCCCACATGTGGCACATACACACACATAATATAAAAAAAAAATAGTAATAAGGGCTGAGAGATGGCTCAGAGGTTAAGAGCACTGGCTGCTCTTCCAAAGGTCCCAGCAACTACATGGTGGCTCACAACCATCTATAATGAGATCTGGTGCCCTCTTCTGACCTGCAGACAGAATACTGTATACATAATAGATAAATAAATCTTTAAAAAAATAGTAATAAAATCTTTTAAAAAGTAGACGAGGGGGCCAGGCTGTGGTGATTTGCACCTTTAATCCCAGAACTCAGGAGGCAGAGACAGGCGGATCTACGGAGTTCAGGGCAAACAAAAGCTACAGAGAAACCCTGTCTCAAAAAACTTTTTTTTTTTTTTAAAAAAGAGGGTATCAAGATGGTTCATCTGTCAGCCTGAGAACCAATCAACCAATTAGATCCCCAGAGAACTGGCTTCCTGCAAGTGGTCCTCTGATCTCCACTATGTTGCTGGCATAGCGTACACAAAAATAAAAGAATTCGGAAGGAAGACATTGCTAGTGATCTCCACTTTCAGTGGGTCAGACAGACAGACCTCATTCCTGTAGTTAAAAGCCCAGAATGCCTTAGGTAATATGTAGCCACGCATACTGTTTAGTACAGTAACCACAAGTGTTGATACTGTGTGATTATTAACTTGATCTGTGTTTCATCCCTACAGGATGCAAAGGGGGCAGTAGTTCTTGGTAAGACAGTAAGGATTTGAAGGAAACAAGGCTTGACAATGAGGGGTTGTTCCGTGCGGAGGAGCAGTTTGTTGCTGGGTGTAGATGGTAGATGTGTTCAGGATAGCAGCCTATTTTTGTCCAGCCCTGCCAGGTGACCTGACACCCCATCTCCTTTCAACTTAGGCAAGTCTTCTGGCTTGTGAAGGCCTAGCGGGTGTGAGTTTGGTTCCCACTGCAGCCAGCAAGAAGATGATGCTAAGCCAGATTGCCAGCAAGCAGGCGGAAAATGGCGAGCGGGCAGGTAGCCCTGATGTGCTGAGGTGCTCGAGTCAGGTACAGCACTTGAGTCCTTTGTGGTGCTTGGGGGTCGGGCAGCCTGAGCTCTGCCAGGAGGCGCCAAGCTGTGGTTCCTGTCCGCTTTGTTGAGAAGTGGGGATCTGGGCCCCAGGTGGGCAAGAATGAGTGTGGGTGTTTGGAGCACTTGTACCTACAAACTCCTAGAGCAGGAAAGGCGAAGAGGAAGTGGATTATGGAGAGGAAGCAGGTGGTATACTCTCCTTTATAAACTGATTGTCAAGAAACAGCATTTGGTTTCTCATCTTGTGTTCTGACATGGACTGTAAGTTTAGATTTGGTTTGTCTTCAAAGGGCCACCGAAAAGACGCTGATAAATCCCGGAGCCGCAAAGATGATGACAGTTTGGCCGAGTCCTCCCATTCGAAAAAGACTGTTAAAAAGGCAGGTAATGGGGTCAGTGCCAGACTCAGACTTTCCTCATCACTGTGGCTCACGTTTTCCCTACTGAATTTGGGCTGTGATTTTACCCAAGGCCACTCTGACAGCCGCTGCCTCCCCTTGCTGACCATTCTGGGACAGGTGGGGAGTGTGCTCTTGGAGCAGGCAGGCCAACCCTACTACTGCATGCTAGCCCTTCTTCCCTTCCTGACTCTTAGCCTAAGTAAGGGATATGACAGGAGACATCACCTTTCACAGTAGCAGACAGAGTCTTTGTCCAGCAGCTGGAACTGGACCTCTAGGAAGAGGGCAGAGAGAAACCTCCATGACATGCCTGATTGTTGCCCCCAGGTGGTGGTAGTGGAACAAAATGGCTCTTTCCAAGTAAAGATCCCAAAAAATTTTATTTGTGAGCACTGCTTTGGAGCTTTCAGGAGCAGTTACCACCTCAAGAGGCACATCCTGATCCACACTGGTGAGTCTCACCTGTACTCAAGCTTGCATGGATGGGGATGTAAGCCGTGTTCCAGGAGGGCGTTAGACATGGAAGCAGAGGATAAGCTGAATGGCGGGGAGGGATTGCATGGCTCCATGTTTGCTGTCACTGAGACCAGCAGTCTTACGTGTTTATGAATGTATGGTGCCTATCATAAACTTTGCTTGGTTCTCACTTGTTTTTAACCTCTGGCCAGGTGAGAAACCATTTGAGTGTGATGTATGTGACATGCGTTTCATCCAGAAGTACCATCTTGAACGCCACAAGCGTGTGCATAGTGGTGAGAAGCCCTACCAGTGTGAACGATGTCATCAGGTAAGGTTTCCTTGTCGTCCCTGGAATAGCAGCACACATAAATTTTCCTTCTCCAGGAAGTAGGGCCAGTCCCTTCCTGGCTGACCAAGGGGCTTCCCCAGTACAGTTAGCATCTCAGAATAAAGCAAACTCGGGCCTTATGGGGCTAATCATAGGGAGTACTTGTTAGAATATCATAACATTATTGTTTATTTTGGTTTGGTTTGGCTTGGGATTTTTTGTTTTATTTTGTTTTCCCTGAGACAGGGTCTCACGATGTAGCTCTGGCTGTCCTGGAACTCACTCTGTAGACCAGGCTGGCCTCAAACTCATAGAGATCCACCTGATAATATCATTTCTTGAATTCCTGATCTATTCCAGGTACTGTGAGGACAAACTTGACATAGAATTTGAGTGCGGCATGTTTTTATCTTGTTATCTCCTTAGGGTAGCTGTGTTATCCTCATTTCACAATAATGGAGAAGTTGAAGTTCAGGGACGTTAACTATCCCCATGCAGCAGGTGAGAGTAGGGCTGATATTTAGTCCAATCTCCGGGCACTGCAGTGCGGAGGAGCGACGCCACCTCTGCCCTGGGCAGGAGATGAGAGTGGCAGTGACTGACATCTGGATGCTCTGCCCAGTCTTACACTAAGGTCCACACTTCAGTGAGTCTTCCGAATGCTAGGCTGAGAGCTGCTGCTGCTGATGGCATGTGACCTCACCCATGTCCACCCTGCACAGTGTGAGCTCTTGTCACAAAGCCAAAACACTAGACTGCAACCCCGTGAGGGACACTGTAATCCCGGCACTCAGAGAAGCCGGACAAGAGGACCACAAGTTCTAGGCCTTCTCAAAGAAACATTTTCCACCCTGTGCTTGGGCCCAAAAGGGTAGACATGCTATGAGAAGCTGTGGTGTGCCTCAGTGCTGAGTCTGGCCGAGTCCGGCAGAGTAAGCGCTAAATATTTGTTGAGTGGAGCGCTACGTTGTGTTGGGTACTCCTTCAGAGAAACAGGGAGGCTCGGGGCTGTTGGGGGATTTGCCCGTTGTCAACGACTAAATGACAGAACCAGCGTTCCACTCTGAGTCCAGACCCTCTCTCCAGCACTGCTTCTTGTTGTTGACTTACATTGCTGTGTACATAGTACAGGGCAGGTGTGGAGGTCAGAGGACCTCCTTCTATTATGTTGGTTCTAGAGATCAAACTCCGGTCACCAGGCTTGGCAACAAGGGCCTTTACCTGCTGAGCCAAATCCTCCTCCTCCCCATCTCCTTTCTTGAGATAGAGTCTTAGGTACTCCACAGTGGCTTCCAGCTTTCTATATAACCAAGGATGACCTTGTATACCTGATCTTCCTGCCTTTGATCAAAGGTCTGCACCACCATGCTCAGTTTCCAAGGCACCGAGGATCAAATCCAGGGCTTCCTGTGTACTAGGCAAGCCTTCTGCCAGCCAAGCTGCATCCCCAGCCACTAGAACCCACATTTGCTTCTTTCTGTTGTTTGAGACAGGGTCTGTCTACATGGCCCTGACTGTCCTATAACTCACTATGTAGACCAGGCTAGCCTCGAACTCAGCAGAGATCTACCTGCCTCTCTGCATCCTGAGTTCTGAGATTAAAGACATGTACCACCACTGTACCCAGCATCATCAGTGTCCTAACCACTGTGCTCTCCTGCTGTGCAGATACTGAGGGAGCAAGAACATAGCATGTGCCTTCTCTGCAAGGAAGGGACCTCCTAAACAGGAGACTGAATTCCTCTTGGAACTTAATCCTCTCTCTTCACAGTGTTTTTCTCGGACAGACCGACTACTCAGACACAAGCGGATGTGCCAAGGATGCCAGTCCAAGACGTCTGATGGGCAGTTTTCTCTATAGGCACAGGGGCCCACCGAAGAGCACACCCCTCTGCTCTGATGGCCCTACCACCACTCCCTCTGAACCTGTCCCCCTTCCTAGAGGAGTGGCCCCAGGTGAGCAGACGAGACCATCAGAGGACAGCGGCTCCAGAGCCTCAGCTCTGTAAATAGTCTGAGACTGTACGACTCTCGGGAGTCTCGACAGCATTCCTGGGCAAGGAGCTGGTCCCGGGACCCTTACCTGAGGACTGAAATGTTCCCACAATCTTGGACTGGAACTGGCAGCTGAAATGAAAAGGACTGAGGAGGGGAATTTGTTTGTTCTGCTCTTGTTTTTGTTTATCCAGAAGCGATTACAGCAGGTAAACAGGGGACACAGATAATCTGGAGACGCAAAGGACGGACTGTGGCTGGCCCAGCCGGCCTTCGGTGGTCCACAGCTCTGTATCTTACTTCCTGTGTGAAAGAAAATAGGACCAGGACTGGCAGCTACGCTTACTTGGACTTGATATACACTGTGCGGACAGAAGGAGAGGCTGGAGGAGCAGTGTGAGCTGACAAGAAGAGTGGGCATCCCATTTTCTCTCCTCATAAGAGCAGTGTTGTGCCCATGGCTGTTGTCATGGTTTGTGCAACGCCAGTGCCTGATGGGGTCAGCTCAAGTGCCTTTTGGAGGAAGCTTGGGTGGGGTAGCCCATGCAGCCCTTTTGTCTGGGAAGTTGGTCTTGGTTGTGGTTTGTGGCTACCTCACTGTCCTTGACAGAGGCAGCAGTTGAGCAGAGAGCTGTGGGTGTCAAGTGGACTGTCCCCTTGTGCCGTCTTAGAACAACTAAGGATAGTGCAGAGTTGCCAACAACTGTTAGAGACGCAAACGTGACGGCCCTGATATGACTTGTGTGATAGAGCCCCTTCCTGCCCAAGTGGCGGTTCAAGTAGTGGAGGTGGAAGTCTGGTCTTCAGTTCCAAAGAACATGAACTTGGCTTCCTCCCTGATAGGCATCCTTACCCAACAAGGTAGAGGATGCTGCAGAGGAAGGAGCCTAATGTCTATTTTATTCTTGACCTTATTCTGTTCCAAACCCCATCTTGTCTACCCCTGAGAAAGTGATGAGGTGCGTGTCTTTGTCTGATTTGTGGGTGCTTTGTGTATTTGCTTGGAAGGGATGAAAATTATTGAGCCAAATTTATTCGGCCACCAACTTAGAGGACAGAAAGCATAGAGCAGCCTCCCCGCCCAGACCTGAAGGGTGCCTGCCTCCCAGAGGTTGCTGAGAACAAGGGAACCAAGGGGGTTTGTTCCAGAAGGATTTTTTTGTTGTTGTTGTTTTTAGACTGATTCAGCAGTACTGCTTAGAGTGTTTCTAAGCCAGGGCTTATGGATACGTATTTTCTAAAGTGAAATAACTCCCTTCCTGCTAAAGAAAGGATCCTTAGGGAGGTTCTGGAATTCCATTGCTCACTGCCCCACGCCAGGGGCCCTACTTCAGGTGCAATCATGGAGATTGACCTGAGCATACATAGCTGTAGCTGTGAGCAGGAGTCTGAGATGGCAGCCCAGACTCCAACAAGTTCTTGCCTAGCAAAGAGGGCCAGGCAGCAACTTTCGGCTATGGCCTCTCTCTTCCAGAGTGTTGAGGGACGGGACATCATACCTCTTGGGTTGAAGTACTTCAGGGAAAAAGAAGGGGAGATGTTTCAACCTTCAGCTTGCCTCTGACACACCTGAGAGCCTTGGTGAGGTCAGAAATGTTCACTGCCGTATGTCCTAGCGTCTTGCTGTCCCTACTGTTAGAAGTTCTCTAGAACCTGTGACCCCTGGGCATCTTTGCGCATCTAAGGCAGACCATTTCATGTCAGAGGGTTCTGCTGGGCTGGGATTTTTCTGTCATTGAACTCTGGGAAAGGATACACTAAGAAAGAAATGCTTCTGGAAATAGGATCCTTCCCTGCTCCTAGAAGATGATCTGTGGGGAGAGGTAGAAGACTGACCGAGGCGTCTCCATGTCTGGATGTATGTACTGGGTCAGAGCAGGCCCTGCAGGCCATGGCTTCCTGCCTGAGTGGAAGCTGTGAGGGAGAGAACTTGAGGATGTGTGTACAGATGGCCCAGCCAGAACCACACTGCCAAGGCCTGGGTGTGAGAAGCCCAGAGGCTGGCAGTGGTAGACAACAGACAGGCTCTGGGGTGAAAAGTAATAGGACACCCAAGGGCCCAGGAACCACAGAGTTAGCACTGGACAGATGTCTCAGGTGTGTGTAGAAAGGGGAATGAAGAGCGGGCAGGTACCCAGAGATCCAGATGTGAAGTGGGGTTGCGTGGGGAGAGTAACACCAGTCCCTGGGTGGCTCCTGTGCAGCCCTGCCATCTGCCCTTGCTGGTGCCTGTCCTTTCCGTCCATCACTCAGCTACTGATTGTGCTCCATGGCTTGACATGGAGGGTTAGATGGGTGGAGTCCCACCACAGCTCGGCCCTCTCCCAGGTTCCTCTGCCCCTGCTGTGGGCCTGGGCTTTTATCTTCAATTCCCCTCCTACCATGCTCCACTTTTTTTTTTTTAAATATACTTATTTTGCTATGGGGGAGGGGACTATCAAATGAACAAGATCACTTTTAAATGGTAGTTTTTATAAGATGTTATAAACTTGTATCTTTTTATCATTAAAGTGCAGTGTATGTTCCTTCGTGTTCTATTTAGGGTATTTAAATAAAAAGAATGGCTTTTCTATATTCCATCTCCTCCTTGAGAAGACCTGTTGGGGCGCATTCTCACCGGAGCCCAGAGTTTCCTTCCCTGATAGGCCTACCCTACAGTTTGCAACAGAACAAACTATCCTGTTAAAACAGTGTTTTTTTCCCATAGAGAATTAACAAGTAGAGGCAAAAACATACCTTTTTTTTTTTTTTTTCTGAGAAAAAGGCTCTCAACAGCCTGACAAGATGTGGTCTGACTCCTATCTAGGTGAGGTCCTTTTAGAAGTTGGTGGGTGACTCCAATTTCAGCATCCCCTGAGATTCCACTGGCCCAGGTGCTCCCAGGTCACACTACAGAAGCACACACTTGTCCTCCAGTAACCTGAGACCTAGGCTAGGCAGTTTGCTTTTCTTGTCTTGAGGTGAAGCAAAGTGGAGGCTGTAGTCTGAGGTTAAGACTTTATTGTGGGCAAACCCTTCATCAGGTGGGGGGATTGGTTGCAGCAGTGGGAAACAGCCCTCTGAAGGTCACTGAAAAAAACTGATGACCCCTCAACAGTGGTGCCAGACTGCCCCCGGCAGACCCTGCTTTGCTGTCTGCCAAGACAAGAGTCCTAAGTGAGTCTGCTGCCTGGGTCAGAGGGACCAGAACCATTTGTCCCTTGGAAGCGGGGGTTGATGGTGGTTGTGATGGCACTTTTGTAGAGAGGATTGTTGTCCTGTGGGAAAACATTGCAAACTGTAAAAAAAAATATCAGGCTCTCCCCATTACCTAGTCCTGTGAGGCCGATCTGGAACTTAAGCCAGATCCTAGAAGGCCTAGTTATGCTGCAGGAGGGCCTTTAGTAGGGGAGCCCGTGGCAATAGGACCTGGCCTCACCTGCTTCCAGTTGAGCTGCTGTCTCTCCTTCTCAAAGCGGCTGTACTCGCGGCGATCATAAATTTCCACGGAGAGCCGATAAGCCAGGACTAACCCTAGTCCCACTGCCACAATGCCACCTATGCAGCCCAGTATGATGGCACGGGTGTGATCTGCTCCTTCTGGTGGGGTCAAGGTATAGGAGCTGATCATAGTTACCCAAAAGGTGTCCAGCCTCCCCAACCCTGTCACTGTAAATAGGATCCAACAGAGCCCAGAGTCCTCCTTCCTGGGGCCTTTGCCGTATGTTGAGGGAGCGGCGAGGCTGCATCCCCGGCACCCGGCCGCCCACATGGCTAGCTTATGCCCGAAATAATTACACGGAAACTGTATTCTTTTAAACACTGCCTGGCCCGGCTAGTTCCAGTTTCTTATTGGCTAGCTCTTACATATTAATCTAACCCATTTCTAATAATCTGTGTAGCCCACGAGCTGGCTTACCAGGAAAGATCTTAACCTGCGTCTCTGGAGTGGGAGAATCATGGCGACTCCTGATTAAGCTTCTTTCTCCCAGCATTCTCTTCTGTTTACTCCACCCACCTATGGGTTGGCCTATCAAGGGGCCTAGGCAGTTTCTTTATTAATAAGAAATCACTCCCACATCAGCCTAGGTTTACAGCTCTGCTTCATGCACATCCCCAGGTCTGAGGTTCCGCCTACTTACTCTCTTGGGGTCTCACTCTCAGTATGACTCCTGCAGCCACATTCTCCACCAGGAAGAAGAACAGCTGGTTGTCCAGTGTCCTTTCTTTGCACCAGCCATCATCCAAATTAGGAGCCAAGGCCACCGTCACGTTCACACCAGCACAGGCCATACTGCAGTTGGCTGCCAGGGGACCAGTGCCAAAGGCTCCACATTCTGCACAATCCCTGTCCAGTGAATGCCAATGAGTTCCCATCTGGGCAGCTATTACTACTAGCCCTCCCCCCACACCCTCAAGGAGAACACACAGGCAGTTTACTGTGCCCCAGCTCCCGAGATAAAGACCCGAGGCCTCACCTGTGCCGCTCACATGGTGACTTGCAGCCGAGGCACTGGTCACACAGAGCCCCATAGTAGCCATCCTGGCACTGGCAACGGTTGCACCTGCAGTGCCCATGCCCGCTGCAGAGCTCTCCTTTGGGACTGACACAGCTGTCCACGTTCTCACTGCACTCACATGCTCTGCCCGTGCGGTTGGCGTGACAGTGACACACTCCACACTGGCAGTGTCCAAAGCCTGGGGACGAGTCATGCACAAGGTGACCACCACTCTCACACAGCTGGCCCAACATCTCGACTGTGCCAGGCACATCCTGTAACCTTTGAAATTTGCCCTGGGCTCTCCTACCCCTGCCTCCCCCAAGACTCGAGGTACCTCCACAGAGGATGCCCTCATGTCGCTCACAGCTGGCATCATCACACTCGCAAAGACGCCCAGAGCTCTGCCCACTACAGCTGCAGCGTCCACATTGGCACCGTCCCTTCCCGCTGCATAGGGGCCCTGTCCCATTGGGGGCCCGGCAACCAGATTCCAGATCTGGGGACGACAGTTCAGCCTCGGAGCATTCACAGAGCTGACCAAGGCGGCCAGGGGCACAGCTGAGAAAGGAAGGCACAGAGAGAGATGGGTCAGAGTTTGACCATCTCTGGGCCAGTGGTTTTCTACCTGTGGGTCGCGACCTTTGAGGCTCAAACAAGCCTTTCACAGGGTTGCTTTAGATCATGGGAAAATACCGATACTTAGGATTCATAACAGTATCAAAATTACAGTTGTGAAATAGCAACAAAAATAATTTATGGTTGGGGTCACCACAGTATGAGGAACTATTAAGGGTCACAGCATGCTGGACAGTGGTGGCACACACCTTTAATCCCAGCACTTGGGAGGCAGAGATGGGCTGATCTCTATGAGTTCGAGATCAGCCTGGTCTACAGAGGGAGTTCCAGGACAGGTTCCAAAGGTACCTGTCTTGGGTCACAGCATTAGGAAGGTTGAGAACCACTGCTCTAGGCCTGTGTTCTCAAGGAAGATGGAGACAGAGCAGCTGGAACAAGACTAGGTTATAGTAGTGAACCAAGAGTGAAGGGAGGCAAGAGTGGAAGGATTCAGGTCAAGGTGAAGACCTTGGCATATGCAGGAAGCTTCTTCAAGGCACGGTGCTCAGGTGGAGTCCTGAGGTGTCTGGTACATTCCAAGAGGCAGAAGGCAAAGGAGGGAGACTACAAGGAGAGAGTCGTGGGAGCTAAAGGAGCACAGAAAGTCACCCCTCACCTGCATATCCCGCACTGCAGGTCTCCATGGCCATCACTGCAGTAGGGAGCGTGGGGCTGGACGTCACTACAGTTACAGTCACACAGTGTGTGTAACTCCATAGTTAACTCCTCTGAGAAGCCAAGGGCCCAGAGCCGTAAGAGGTGGGGCTCTGGGAGACACTGAGTGACTTGAAGAGTGACCCAGAAGTCTACCTGAAGATAGGACCAGACAAAGCTATACACCCTCGTGTGTGCACACCCCTCCCAAGCTATACACACCCTCGTGTACACACACACCCCTAAGCCTGCTGATCATGAAGTCAGTTAAAGATGAGTGGAAGGCTACCCCCTCTCCATGGCTGCCCCAAATATTACCCTGTTTACCACGTTTATGTATCGCCCCCTGCTGGCTGACTCTTACCGTCTGGTTGACTCGGATGTTACTGCACTGTCCCCGGTTCCCAGCCTCACCCTCCCTCTTTTCAGAACCCCTGCAGTGAGATTCAAAAGAGATGTTGACTCCAGGAGGGAGTGAAGAGTGTTCAAGAGTCACAGTGGACGACAGGCTCTGTGGAAAGGAAGGGGGAGGTCATGTGATGGCAGCCCCCCTGCACCCCACTTTCTACCCTCTTATTTGCTCACAGTTCTGCTTATATCTGACTTTCTTGCCCCCTGGGGCTCCTCCCATCCTCCCAGTTAGAAATCATTTCTGAAAGAAGGAGCATCCTGGAATACCCAGGAGCCGAGGCCTCAGCTAGAGCATAGCAGCCTATGCAATGACACTTGTCAGACCCAAACCAGGACACACAGCCTGTGTGTAAGATCTAAGACAGACTTTCTCCGGCATGTTTACTCTGGGATGGTCTCAAGATTTTTCCCCATGGTTAGGAGATTTGTGTTTGGGGACTGGAGAGATGGCTCAGCAGTTAAGAGCACTGGTTGTTTTCCCAGAAGATCCTGGTTCAATTCCTAGCACCTACATGGTGGCTCACAACTGTCTGTAACTCACAACTGTCTGTGCAAGGGATCCCACATACAGGCAAACATGTAGGCAAAATACCAAATATACCAAAAAAATTGCCTTTGGTGGGGAGTGGTTCGAATGGAGTCTAGTAGGCTAAGCAAGCAGCCACTGGGTTATACAGCTCCAATCATTTCACCAAGATCGAGGACATCCTTGTTGTTATTGAGAAAGAGTCTCCTGTAGCCTAAACTGACCTTGAAAATTCCTGATCCTTCTGCCACCCAGGTGTGCAATTACAGGCGCGTGGCGCCACATCCAGATAATAAGGCCCTTGCCACAGTCAGGCGTGATGTTACACATCTTTAATCCCAGCACTGGGGAAGCCAAGGCTGGATCTGAGGTCAAGGCCAGTCTGGCTTACACAGGAGACCCAGGAGAGCCAGGACTACCCAGAGAGACCCTGTATTTAAGAGAAAAAAAAAAAAAAAAAAAGGCTGGCGAGAAGAGAGAAGGCTCAGAGGTTAAGAGCACTGGCTTCTCTTCCAGAAGTCCTGAGTTCAATTCCCAGCAACTACATGGTGGCTCACAACCATCTGTAATGAGGTCTGGTGCCAGACTGCATGCAGCTAGAATACTGTGTATATAATAAAAATACTGCATACATAATAAGTAAATAAGTCTTTTTTTAAAAAATAGGAAAATGGGGAGGGGGAGGGAAAGGGGAGGCGGAGGTGGGGAAGAGACTGAAATATTTAATAAATAAATAAAGAAAGAAAGAAGAAAAAAAAAGAATAAGGCCAAAAAAAAAATAGGAAAATGTCTAGAGTCTAGAGAAGAAATGAGACTTAAGCCCAAGAAACATTCAAGATCCATGAAATTCTGCTTCTGAATTATTACAAATTTAGGCACACATAGAGCAGTCTTTAGCTTTAGTCCTCCCTGGACCTATTTCCTCCATAAAACAGGGACAGAGTCATGGCTCAGGAAGAGAGATATAGCTCAGGGACAGAGTGTTTGCCTGGCACAAGGAAGGCCATGTGCAAGCCATAGGCAGGCGCTGTGAATGGGTAGAACTCCAAGTGACCATACCATGCCACCTGAGGACACCTCCCTCGCCCTGCCCTGCAATGCCCACCCACGCCACTCTCCCCTCACATCATAAGCATCCATGATGAGCTGCACGACATTGCTGGAGTCCTCGCTCAGCTCTCCAACAGCAGACTTGGGAATCAGCTGACTCAGCTCCTGCAAGAAAGAGGGGCGGGGGAGTGGATGGAGCTCTAGGAGAATGGGTTCCGGGTTCCGGGGTCTGGAGAGAGTTGTGTGGGAAGACTTGGGGGGATGGAATGGGCTGGGAGGTCTTTCCCCAGAGCCCTCACCTGGTAAACAGGCAGCGTCGTGCCAGTAACAGCAAAAATGGGCTGGATGTTCGCTGCAGTGAGGGCCTGGGCTACTTGCCCCACAGAGGGATAGTCCTGAGGTAGGGAAGGGGACCAACGGTGACTATAGCTCAAGTCTCCCTTGGGTGTGCCACACTCTCAGACAAAACAAAGCAAACAACAAAAAGACGGGACCCAGTTCTACCAGTGGAGGAGCCCTGAGGATGAATGGACAGACCACGGAGGTAGACGCAAATGACAAGTGTTTCTTGTTGGGGCAGCTGGGGACAGGACACTCTCCAGTGAGGAGAGAAGAGATGCTGCCCAGATGAGGAGGAGGGCTGGGGCAAGGGAGGACTCACAAACTCTGCGCTGTGGACGTAGACACCATTGCTGTCCAGATGGCAGCGCCCATCACTGGGCATGAAAACGCCACCCAGTTTCCCATCCCCAGCTGTGTGGAATGTATCGTCTGAAGTGAACACCAGAAGTCGGGACACATTTCTCCAGCCAATCTGCTCCTGAGGGGGAAGGAGGCAACCTGTGAACCTGGGCATGGTACTTGTTTGTCCTTCCCCCTCCTCTGATTCCCTGCTCCAAGCTCTCTGAACCCCCTCCCCAAACAAGTCTGCAGTTAGTGGAGGCCCTCTTGTGAATTAGGAAAAGTGCCTCTTCCTCAAGATAAGTAAACTACCCAGATGACGCCGAGATTGCCATGCGGACACGGTGGGATGCTCTGTGTCCCCTCTGATTGCAGACCCTCACAGTTCCAGCCCCATTTCCTCACCTGGCAGAGGGCAGCCTGCAAAATGGCATCAAAGCCGCCTTCAGGTGAGTCCAGGTTGCCAGAGACATTCTGGCGCCCCACCTCTCTCTCAAAGGCTTGAGCGTCCCCAGTGAGGGACAGCACATGGTGGAAGCTGAAGGGTGGCTGGCAGCGCTCCAGCCGGTTGGGGCATGGGTGGCGAAGCTTGGAGGGCACTGTGCTGACAAAGGGCAGCACTGTTTTGTCCACGAAGGAGCCAAAACCTGGGCAGAAGGAGCCAAAGGTCACAAGGCACCGACAGTATTGAAAACCCTGCTAAATACTCAGACAGGAGGGACCCGGAACCTGGCAAGGGCAAAACTGTGGCACCATCAGCTCAAGGAGGTGCAGATGGAGGAGATGAAGAGGAGAATCCAACAGGGGCAAACCAGTTCCTGGACGGTAAGGAAGACAGGATCAAGGGTGTAGAGCAAGAGGTGGCAACACAGGGTGAGCTTTTGAGCAAAGAGAATAAAAAAACAAGCATTACAGAATGCGATATGGGAACACTGCATCCAGGTTGTCTAAAAGGCACTGGGTTGAGACAGTAGCGTAAGGACAATGTCCTGCCAGGTTGGCTGCTGTCTGAATGTCTCTTAGATTCTGAACCTCAGCTAGTCCTCTGTACATCAAGGGGTTCTCTTACCGAAATCCCCTCAAGCTTAAACCTCAATGAGTGTCCCTTGGGAGAAGTGTCAAGATCCAAAATCTGATCAGGTTTAACACTGTGAGAGTCTAAGGCGATGGCGGAAGCTAAAAGCAGCGACCAGGGCTGGTAGGGTAGTGAATGCACGCTCACCTATGCGCACAGAATGGGTGACCTCCTGCAACCGGACCAGCAGGGCGTGCCCGAGCTGGCGCACGCGTTCTAAGTCGTCCTTCATTGAGTAGCTTAGATCCATAAGGTAGTACAGGTCCACCGGATATCCCGCAGCTCGCAGGAAGCGGACCCGGAGTTTCTGTGGCTCCCCTGAAAGAGAAAGGCGAGGCTCGACTTAGGAGCCCTGTGCATTTGAGGCCCAGCCCAGAATTCCATCACCTCGCGCCACCCAAAACCCACCTGGTCGCAGCGTGACTCGGATCCGCTGCGGTGCCAGCTGGGTGGCCCCCTCGCCACGGTCTCCCTGGCTGAGCGGCTTGTCCTCCAGCACCTCCTGGTGGCCGCGCGGCTCCTCCAGCTCCTGCACGGGGCACCCGCGGGCCAGCAACTCCTCTCGCTGTGCACAACGCCTTGACTCTGCCTCTCCGGAGGCGGTAAAGTTCTGTGCCCGAGAAGGAGGTGCATTGGAACCCCAGCACCCACAGACCCTCAGCTCGACTACCAACACACCCTGAAAACATTGCCCTTTGCCCTGTCCACCCCGTTCTATTCTCTTCCCTGAGCCCTGATTTATTCTCACCGCACACTTACCTCCACAGCTACTGTGGAACATAGTCCTTTCTTCTTCCCCAGCTCCCCACTTCCTGTAGCAGTTCCCACACACACACACCTCCATCCGCCTCCCAGTCTCTCCACTCAACTCCCCTTTCCCTCAGTCACCCATCTATCCCCTCTCCTTTGAACCACAGACTTCCTGTTGAGATCTCAGAGACCTCAAGGCTACAGAAACAGGACTTAGTAGTTCAACTTCCCCAAAATCAAATGGGAAGGGAGTGAGTCACACCCAGTTTCTGGAGGAGGATAGGAACAGAAAAAGGCATGCAAGCGAACACACACACACACACACACACACACACACACAAACGTGCGCGTTGTCTGGTACCCTGCACTGACTGGGAAGCCACAGGGGAAGGAAATGGTTAGCGTGGCTTCTCAGTGGGCATGGGTGCCAGCCCCTAGTCTCGGGACTGGAGGAGGCAGACACAGTCCAGCCGCTGTCCTAAGAGCCTCATCTCTCAAGCCACTGCCTAGGACCTCTGCCTCCCTGCCTCCTCCGATAGAATCTATGTCTTCCAGCTTCACTATCGCTAGTTTCTTAGGCTCTCTCTGCTGTAAACATGGCTACATATTGAGTGGGACCTTCCTCTCACCAAAGCCTGCACTGATCTAACCCCCATCTTCCTGTGAGAGACACTGTTGCTCCTGAGCCTCTAAAGAGCCTCTTGAAGGCACCAACAAAGAGCAGCTTTGTTTAACCAGCAAGGAATACACACTTACCAGCATCCTTTGCTCCCACTGGCTTCCTCCCACCTTAAGCCCACAGGTTTTTGGAAACCTTCACTTCATTCTTCAGGCCAAGTTGCAGCTGGAACATAACAATCTGCACATGCACGCCCTCAGACAGACTCAGAAGCCCCATCATGCATTTGCTGCTATGAACTGGATTCTCTCTCTAGAATTCCATGTTTATTTATTTACTTCCTGAGACAGAGTCTTACTGTGTAGCCTTGACTGTCCTAGAACTCTCTGTGAAGACCAGGCTGGTTTTGAACTCTCTGCGTTTGCAAGTGCTGGAATTAAAGGCGTGCACGCTATCTCAAACCTGTGTTTAATTCTGTTTTATTTCGTTTTGTTTTTTGAATACCCCAGTCTCTCAAATCACAAGAACTATGTTTCTGTTATTTAAGACATTTAGTTAGGGCTGGAGCTCAGCAGTTAAGAGTTGCTGCTCTTCCAGAGGTCCTAAGCTCAATTCCCAGCAACCACATGATGGCTCACACCATCCGTAATGAGATCTGGTGCCCTCTTCTGGTCTGCAGGCACACATGCAGGTAGGACAGTCTACAATAATTAATAAATACTTTTTAAAAAGGCATTCAGTCAATGACATTTTGTTGCAGAACACTTAATTGGCCAATACATACATGAGCATGAATTCGAGCTCATGGGTCAGAGGTTCTTTCACATATGTACAGAAGCTGGCATACGCATGAGTCACATCCACATTGGAGTACACTGTGCCCAAATCCAATCACCCATGAGACTGAAGAGTATATCCAGAAAGATCACAGCTATGCCACACAACATACATGTATTTACAGGCTGTACACTCACACACACACAGTTCAAGGGCCAGGGACACATCCTTACCAACTGCTTGCACCACGCACAGCTGGGATGTGAGAGGATGCACTTCTGGCAGGAAGGAGCTGGCTGGCAGGATCCCAGCAGGGACAGGTCAGCGTGCTCCCATTCTGCGGCCCCCTTCGCAGATGCAGTCTTGGTGTCTGACGCAGTCTCACCTCCACACAGAACCAGCAGGAGAATGAGAACAGCGGGTGAATCCACCATGGTCTGTATAGACAGACACGTGCGTGAGTCCTCAGGGAGGGCTTGGCTTGTGGTTGCCCTGTTGAACTCAGCTCTGCATCTCTCCTCAGAGTTTCACATCCCCTATGGATTCAGCAGCTTTTTCAAAATGGTGGGGTGACAGTGCCGAAGCAGGAAGGAGTCTCAGACCTGTGTTCCTCTGTATAGACTTCAGGTACCCAGGGTGGACAGAGCTACAGAGACAACTCAGTGGTTACGGGCACTGGGTACTCATCAGGAGGACGCCCTCCCATCCTGGGTTCCACTCCCAGGCCCACATGGCATGCAGCTCACAACTTTCTGTAGCTCCCGTTCCAGGGGATCTGACACACTCTTTGGCCTCCAAAAGCACCAGGCACACATGTGGTGCACAGACATACATACAGTAAGAACACCTAGAGTCATAAAATGGGGGTGAGGGCAGAATACACAGTTTTTCTCGAGAGTTCATGCACTATTTCCATCTTACTTCAGGCAGATTTCAGCAACCTGTAACTCCATTTTCAGGGCATCGGACACCTCTGGCCTCCATAAGCCTTGTGTGCACACACCCACACACATGTGCACATACATACACATTTTTTTAAAGCCAGAAGTAGTAGCACTTGGGAGGCAGAGGCAGGGAGATCTCTGTGAGTTTGATGCCAGCCTGATCTTCTTTGAAGCAAGTTCCAGAGAAGGCAGGGCTATGTGGGAGACCTCTCTCAAAAAGGAATAGGAAGGAAGGAAGGAAGGAAGGAAGGAAGGAAGGAAGGAAGGAAGGAAGGAAGGAGAAAGGAGGGAATGAGGGAGGAAGGAAGGGAGGGAGGGAAGAAGAAAGGGAGGGAGGGAGGGAGGGAGGGAGGGAGGGAGGGAGGGAGGAGGGTGAGGGCCTCTGGAAGTCAGGAGCTCTTCACCAATGTGCCAAGCTGCAGTGAAGCAAACAGGACTCACCAGACTCGATTCCGTCCAGACCCCTCAGTGTCCACATCTATAAAGTGGAGGAGCTGAGGAACTAGATTACACTGATTAATTAATTAGTTAGTTTTAGAACTTGAACAGGCCTGTTGGGTGGTGTTGGCAATCCCAGCAGTACGGAGGCAGTGGCAGGCGGATCTCTGTTGAGTTTGAAGTCAGCCTGGTCTACAGAGAGAGTTCCAAGACAGTCAGAATGACACAGAGAAAGCCTGTCTTGAAAAAAAAAATTTTCTAATTAAAAAAATAAATATTGAGGTCAGGTGGTGGTGGCACACACTTTTAATCCCAGAACTTGGGAAGTAGAGCCATGTGGATCTCTGTGAGTTTGAGGCCAGGTGGCCCATGGAGCAAGTTCCAGTACATGCTCCAAAGCTACATAGAGAAACTCTGTTTCAAAAAACCAAAAAAAAAAAAAAAGTAAAAATTGAACAGGCAGTCTATTACTGTGATTCAAAAATAAAAACGTTAGATGTGGCAGAGTGTGCCTGCCATCCCAGCTTTGCATGCAGAGGCAGGAGAACAGGGGTTCAGGCCAGCCTAGACTACATGAAACCCTGTCTCAAAAAGTGTTTATCTGGTCTACAGAGCAATCTTCACAACAGTCAGGGCTATACAGAGAAACCCTGTCTTGAAGAAAATAAATAAATAAATAAATAAATAAATAAATAAATAAATAAACAAACAAATAAATAAATAAATAAATAAAGC